>NW_026136722.1:24039440-24132861 GCF_905237075.1 Dicentrarchus labrax
CTGTGATTACCCTAAAGGTCATGATAGGTCATTTTATACGATGAGCTAAAACGGTCTAACTACAGTAAAATAACAATGGGGACTGACATCATCACAAATTAATACATTTGGGCTTATTGAATCCACAGGAGCCCCTGCTTTCCAGTCATATCCAATGTTTGCAGCTCCAATACAGTTGATGGACCCCAGTATGCAGTAACATTCAAATACACACTTATACTGCATTCAAAAACTGCATGGTTTATGCCCAAAACTGAATGTAATTGGCTTAAAGTGGGCATGTATATAAAGGTGAGACTTGTGGGTACCAATTCAGATATCTTAAAGTGAGAGGTCAAGTGACTCCTTTTGAAATTGGCCATGCAAGTTTTTCCCTAACCAAAATAGATTTCTATTTTGAACCTTAATTTAAAAGAAAAGACACTGCATTTCATCTATTGCCTTTAGAGTAAATGACGTGTGTGTGTGTGTGTGTGTAGGTACAGCTCTCTGGATGGGATCAATGTAGAGCGCCTGCTGGCCCTCATCAACAAGTCGTTCGATAAGACTCTGAGGCAAGACTACATCGACTCTCTTAGAGGACGACTGCACTCCGTCTACCTCTCTGAAGGGTGCGTGCAGCTACTCCAGGAAAAAAATGACCACACATAAATCCAGATCAGCATTAGTGTTGCATCCGGTCTTCCTTACTAAAGAAAGGCCTGTGGGTGTAAGTATGTCAAATATATGTATCCAAACCCAGCAAGCCCTCTCTCCTGAGGGGATTGTGTGTCTCTGTGTCTCCAGCTACAGCGCGGCAGCCATCATCACCATGGAGCCGGTGAACAGCGGCACTCCCTACCTCGACAAGTTTGTGGTGAGCAGCAGTAAGCAGGGCCAGGGCACCAGCCACATCCTGTGGGAGTGTATCAGACAGGACCTGGGCAAACTGTTCTGGAGGTCCAGAGCCACCAACAGGATCAACCCCTGGTGAGACACGCACACACACATTTTAAGACTTTGATGTTGCCATCCAACGTGTATTCAAAACACATAGAAGGAAGAGTCTAGTGCTAGGAAGGGTTTTCCCGATGAAGCCTGAAAGGGTTTTTTAGCTTGTGGCAGAAGATACGCAATGTCTCGACGTCAGTGGGGAGCTCTACCACTGTGGAGCCAGAACAGAGAGGAGTCTTGACCCAGATAAGCCACCATAGGGTCCTCTGAGTGGTGGGACGGCCAGATATCTGCTAAATGTGTCGCGTTTTGACCGCAGCCAACTCAAGGCGATTAAATGTATATAATGAATACAGTTATTTATATACATACCTGTATACACCCAGGAATGAATTCTGCAGGTCATCTTTTGAATTTGCATCTGGCTGAATGTAAACAGCAGCAACAAGATGGTGATGATAATATGGTTTCATCTTCACATAAACAAACCATGGGTCCATCCACTTGTGTTTGAGCACCAAGCGTCATTGATGGAAACAGTCTGGCTCCGGCTGGTTTTAACATCACTAAAAAGCCGTCAGTACAGCCTCACAAAGTCACTAGTGTGACTGTTTTCACTTTGCTCTGAAGAGAACAGTGATGGCTGAGAGGGTTAATCACTCACCTGCTTTTTGTTGCACGTTGCGATATTTTGTATTGTCAATAAAAACTCCTGGAAAAGGATTTCTTAAGAGTGGGAACCTTGACCTTAAAATAATCTTATGTTAACTGAAAATGAACAATACAATTTGACATGTGATCTTCCTCTCTGTCTGTCTGTCTGTCTGTCTGTCTGTCTAGGTACTTTAAGCACTGTGATGGCAGCTTCGTTAATGGGGTGTGGACCGTCTTCTGGTTCGGCCTGACAGACATCAGAGATTCCTACGAGCTGGTGGAGTACGCCAAGAACCTGCCCGACTCCTTCCACCCTCGTCTCTCACCGCGTCCCAGAAGCCCCCACACCCGCCGCAGGATCCTGAGCCACCTGCTGCTTGCGTAGCTCTCTAACTCCGGAGAATTGTTAGCGCTGTAGCTCTTTTAGCTCGAGGCTATGGAGTTGATTGAGCTTTGGAAAATGTTTTCTCATTTTTGCTCTGACTGGACTTTTTTTCTGTTCTCGATTTTTTTTTTTTAAACTTGAAAACCAAAGTTACAGTAAGAACTTCATAGATGCAATATTTTGCAGAAGCTATAATCATTCTCCATTTGTTAAGCCGGGTTAGCTCTAAGCGTTGCAGAGCTGAAACTAAGGTGGCTTAATCTGTTGGGATGCACGATTTCTTTATTTAAATCAATAATTCCCTTCTTCTCATGGCTGATACTGATAATTTCACATATTTGTGTTTTAAAAATTAGTTCATAACTTGTAGTTTTTACACACCTGAGGGTAAGAAAGTCTTAAGTTATGTTGTGAGCAAAGATGGAGGATTTAATATTCCACAGCTCTGTTCCAACCAAATCTGACTGACATCCCTGTTGCTAATACAACAACAGTTCAGTTCATCAAATGTTCATTTATTTTTTCTAGTAGAGTTAAGGCTAACAATTGTTTTGCATAAGAATTCAAGATGAATAATTAATACCATCATATAATTTATCGGCTGTAATTTAATGATCCCTATAATTCATAATAAGAATTCCCTATTATCGGCACATCATTCATCTGTCCCGATAATTATCGTGCATCCCTATTCATTTGAAAAGGAAACTTTTCACCCTTACATTGCCTTACATTGTAATAGGGACCAGGAAAACCGAGTACTTTACAGTGTGCCTTCACAAACACAGCCAGGTGCTGTGTCGCCTCCAGAACTCTCCTTTGGCCAAAATATCTAAATGCGCAATACAGGTGTTATTAAAAGGACACTACACCGGTTTTCTTTACTTGAGGAGTTATTTAGCCTATAAAAACAGTTGTAAGATGTTTTCTGTGGCTCTGTAGTGAGCTTTTTAAAGTTTGAGAAAATAACCCTGATGATGTCATCAGGGTTGTCAGCTTAAAAACTCCAAACTGTTACAGGGAGCCTGCGTTTTGCCAGTTTCCTGCTGTTTTGGCAGGCAGAGGTTAGAATACACTTTATTTTTTTGGCAGCTGTTCAGAAAATGTAGCTCTCCTTACCCCGGTTCTTATGAGCTTCTTAAATGCCAAAGTTGTGTTTACTACTATCATTAAAGCACTTCAGACCAAGCACTCCACATCTCATGCTCCATCTCTGAATCAGATATTTCATCTTTCCTGACAGTCGCCGTTGGGATTATTAATGGTAAAATTCAAAGCAGATCACGTTAACCAAAGTTATACATGCAAAGGCATTATTGATGCCGAAACTAATAAATAGCTTGATAGAATTTACCTATACACACCAGTAGGCTGTAGGTAAAACATTAGTAAGCTATCTGGTTACTGGAAGAAAGGTACTGGAGTTATTTCCTCACATTACATAAAAAAGTGGTGCTATTTTCAGCATTCTGAATTTTAGCAGTGTATAATATTTCAAACGGACAGCTACAACCATGGATGACCCCGATATATCATCATAATTTCTGCTTTGCTGCTCTGGGTGTGGTAAAACAACGACCTCTGAGGTAGGAAGTTGTTTTTTTTAATCCAAAGTTAACTGTCGGCACAATTCCGTGGAATGATTCTGAGATTCTGGATAGATATGGGCCCAGACACACATGAAAGCATTGATGTTGTCATCTGCACAGATAAGCTAATGGGGTGTTTTATCATTACTTTTTGCAATAGCATTAAAAATAATATTTCTTCAGTTCAGGCTATTTTTCGTGACGTTTGAGGCGTCTACTGCTGACCAGATTTCATTCAGCCGTTACAATGATCTGCTGGTCGGACGGTTGCAGTCGGGGCACGTTTATTTTTAACCTGTTGGTGGAGCCTTCAGATCAGCTGTGTTTACACGGGGCAGGTTGGGCTCATAACTGAAGGAGGATGGGCTCATAACTGAAGGAGGATGGGCTGGGATGAGTGGAAATGTGCTTTCATAGACCAACAAGAGTCATTTGGTATTTCTGTTTCTTTGCAAACCTGTTCTTCAGCAACTGTATCCCAACTGCAGAACAGGCAGTCATGTTACAACTGATGAGCTAAATAAACAATCCCCTAAAAACATATCCACATTACACCCCCTCCTTTGTGGAAGGGGAAGTAGCAAAGAAGGGGGTTATTTGATTTGTATGCTCCAGTGTAATCTTATGACTGTTTGAATAAATATTGGAATAATAAACCTGAAAGCTTTACCTCAACCAGAACTGGTTTTTCAAAAGCAGGGGTGTAACTGAGTATGTGTCTGTTACTTCCTTAAACAATGTGGTCCACTGAGGACAGCTTGAATATGCTTCATCATGTATACAAGGAACCTACACTTGCACTTTAGTTGGTTTTTATGTTCCATCCCCAACCTGCTCAATAATGGCAGTGTGACATGTTTCCTCCTCATTCCTCAAGTATTGTGGTCCTGCACCCTCAAAGGTCAATACTTCCATTTTGAGTGTCTGTCCATTGAATTATTTCACAAATTAAAATCAGGCAATTAAAACACCTCAGTAGTTTATTCCCTGTCACCAAACTGTCCTATGCCGGCATTGGATGCGGCTTTCAGTCCTCTTGCTGTTCACTGGGAGGGCCCAGTCCCGGCAGAGTCAGCTAATGGGTCCACTACAGCTGCTTGACTTGGGGGACGTCAAACACAGCGCTAATGGCTACCGCGACAAGCTATTTGTTTTAATAATAATTTGTGCTATATTATATTCAATTAATAGTTTTTAGGGCAAAGTTATTATTATTATTATATATTATTGTGTACTTTTTACTAGTTATTTTGTTTTCACAATACAAAATATCTTTTTAAAAAATTAAGTCAGTGTCACTAAAGTTACTTGATGAGTTAATTTTACTTAAAATGTACAATGTAATGAGTTTCAACAATTTTTTGAGTTAAATTAGTCTGACCTGTGGCCCTTTGCTATGTGTCATCCCCTCTTGCTCTCCCCCTTTCCTATCACTCTTCAACTGTCTATCGATTAAAGGGGAAAGAAGCTCCCCCAAAAAATATTTTAAAAAAAGGAATGAACAGGCATCTGATTGTGAATGGGGATTTATGTTTTCTGTTGTTCTGTGGGTTGCCACAGCTCCTTGAAACCCTTGACAGTTGAAGGAAACAAATATAAAGGCAATTAAAAGTGCTCGATTTTATATATTTTGTGCAAGACGCTCTATGGTCTATGATCAGGACTTAATGGTGAAATCTTACAATAATATACTTTATTGTCCTTCACAGGAAATTTGTCACCGCAGTTTGTACATGCATACATAGATACGAAGAACAGAGAAAAACACATATGGACACTGCGTCATAACAACAAGAGTAAACAATACGGTACATTTAACACATTTACCACACCCTGTCTTGTACACCAACTCACGGCTGTTAACGGGATGCATTGTTTAAAGATGCTATGGCAGAAGGTACAAAGCTCCTGCCATAGCGAGCATGTTTACAGGCCACCGTCCTGTATCTGCGTCGGGATGGCAGCAGTTCGAAGAAAGAGTTGAGGGGGTGACTAGGGTCGTGTGCTATACTGTGTGCTCTAAGTGATTTGGTATAAAAAAAAATCGACAATTGGAGATTTCCGTAAAGCCCGGGTTCACACATGGGCACCTTTTCTTCGGCGCCCTTGTTAACAGTCACACTGCCCACCTGAGTCTTGCATCTCAGCTACACCGATGCTTCACCAGAGAGCTGCTCGCAGTTCCCAGCAATAATGGACAGCGAAAAGGATTTGTTCAGTCATACGGACAATATACCACCAACATGTACACCTTTCACTACAGTTCCAGTGTCTGAATCTGTACAATGTGTCAGACATGGGAAACAATATGAATGTATGAACCCATCACCTCCTGTATGTGTTGGAGATCAATAGCTCTCTGTGGACAGAATCCCTTCACATGTTAACATTGCTTTGAAACCCCATTATTGTCAGTATACAATGTTTGAATGCCCAATGCTCTAGTTAGTGGTTGTACGTTGTTTCCCAAGGCTGTGATTACCCTAAAGGTCATGATAGGTCATTTTATACGATGAGCTAAAACGGTCTAACTACAGTAAAATAACAATGGGGACTGACATCATCACAAATTAAAACATTTGGGCTTATTGGATCCACAGGAGCCCCTGCTTTCCAGTCATATCCAATGCTTGCAGTTCCAATACAGTTGATGGACCCCAGTATGCAGTAACATTCAAATACACACTTATACTGCATTCAAAAACTGCATGGTTTATGCCCAAAACTGAATGTAATTGGCTTAAAGTGGGCATGTATATAAAGGTGAGACTTGTGGGTACCAATTCAGATATCTTAAAGTGAGAGGTCAAGTGACTCCTTTTGAAATTGGCCATGCAAGTTTTTCCCCTAACCAAAATAGATTTCTATTTTGAACCTTAATTTAAAAGAAAAGACACTGCATTTCATCTATTGCCTTTAGAGTAAATGACGTGTGTGTGTGTGTGTGTGTGTGTGCGTGTGTAGGTACAGCTCTCTGGATGGGATCAATGTAGAGCGCCTGCTGGCCCTCATCAACAAGTCGTTCGATAAGACTCTGAGGCAAGACTACATCGACTCTCTTAGAGGACGACTGCACTCCGTCTACCTCTCTGAAGGGTGCGTGCAGCTACTCCAGGAAAAAAATGACCACACATAAATCCAGATCAGCATTAGTGTTGCATCCGGTCTTCCTTACTAAAGAAAGGCCTGTGGGTGTAAGTATGTCAAATATATGTATCCAAACCCAGCAAGCCCTCTCTCCTGAGGGGATTGTGTGTCTCTGTGTCTCCAGCTACAGCGCGGCAGCCATCATCACCATGGAGCCGGTGAACAGCGGCACTCCCTACCTCGACAAGTTTGTGGTGAGCAGCAGTAAGCAGGGCCAGGGCACCAGCCACATCCTGTGGGAGTGTATCAGACAGGACCTGGGCAAACTGTTCTGGAGGTCCAGAGCCACCAACAGGATCAACCCCTGGTGAGACACGCACACACACATTTTAAGACTTTGATGTTGCCATCCAACGTGTATTCAAAACACATAGAAGGAAGAGTCTAGTGCTAGGAAGGGTTTTCCCGATGAAGCCTGAAAGGGTTTTTTAGCTTGTGGCAGAAGATACGCACTGTCTCGACGTCAGTGGGGAGCTCTACCACTGTGGAGCCAGAACAGAGAGGAGTCTTGACCCAGATAAGCCACCATAGGGTCCTCTGAGTGGTGGGACGGCCTGATATCTGCTAAATGTGTCGCGTTTTGACCGCAGCCAACTCGAGGCGATTAAATGTATATAATGAATACAGTTATTTACATACATACCTGTATACACCCAGGAATGAATTCTGCAGGTCATCTTTTGAATTTGCATCTGGCTGAATGTAAACAGCAGCAACAAGATGGTGATGATAATATGGTTGAATCTTCACATAAAACAAACCATGGGTCCATCCACTTGTGTTTGAGCACCAAGCGTCATTGATGGAAACAGTCTGGCTCCGGCTGGTTTTAACATCACTAAAAAGCCGTCAGTACAGCCTCACAAAGTCACTAGTGTGACTGTTTTCACTTTGCTCTGAAGAGAACAGTGATGGCTGAGAGGGTTAATCACTCACCTGCTTTTTGTTGCACGTTGCGATATTTTGTATTGTCAATAAAAACTCCTGGAAAAGGATTTCTTAAGAGTGGGAACCTTGACCTTAAAATAATCTTATGTTAACTGAAAATGAACAATACAATTTGACATGTGATCTTCCTCTCTGTCTGTCTGTCTGTCTGTCTGTCTGTCTAGGTACTTTAAGCACTGTGATGGCAGCTTCGTTAATGGGGTGTGGACCGTCTTCTGGTTCGGCCTGACAGACATCAGAGATTCCTACGAGCTGGTGGAGTACGCCAAGAACCTGCCCGACTCCTTCCACCCCTCGTCTCTCACCGCGTCCCAGAAGCCCCCCACACCCGCCGCAGGATCCTGAGCCACCTGCTGCTTGCGTAGCTCTCTAACTCCGGAGAATTGTTAGCGCTGTAGCTCTTTTAGCTCCGAGGCTATGGAGTTGATTGAGCTTTGGAAAATGTTTTCTCATTTTTGCTCTGACTGGACTTTTTTCTGTTCTCGATTTTTTTTTTTAAACTTGAAAACCAAAGTTACAGTAAGAACTTCATAGATGCAATATTTTGGAGAAGCTATAATCATTCTCCATTTGTTAAGCTGGGTTAGCTCTAAGCGTTGCAGAGCTGAAACTAAGGTGGCTTAATCTGTTGGGATGCACGATTTCTTTATTTAAATCAATAATTCCCTTCTTCTCATGGCTGATACTGATAATTTCACATATTTGTGTTTTAAAAATTAGTTCATAACTTGTAGTTTTTACACACCTGAGGGTAAGAAAGTCTTAAGTTATGTTGTGAGCAAAGATGGAGGATTTAATATTCCACAGCTCTGTTCCAACCAAATCTGACTGACATCCCTGTTGCTAATACAACAACAGTTCAGTTCATCAAATGTTCATTCATTTTTCTAGTAAAGTTAAGGCTAACAATTGTTTTGCATAAGAATTCAAGATGAATAATTAATACCATCATATCATTTATTGGCTGTAGTTTAATGATCCCTATAATTCATAATAAGAATTCCCTATTATCGGCACATCATTCATCTGTCCCGATAATTATCGTGCATCCCTATTCATTTGAAAAGGAAACTTTTCACCCTTACATTGCCTTACATTGTAATAGGGACCAGGAAAACCGAGTACTTTACAGTGTGCCTTCACAAACACAGCCAGGTGCTGTGTCGCCTCCAGAACTCTCCTTTGGCCAAAATATCTAAATGCGCAATACAGGTGTTATTAAAAGGACACTACACCGGTTTTCTTTACTTGAGGAGTTATTTAGCCTATAAAAACAGTTGTAAGATGTTTTCTGTGGCTCTGTAGTGAGCTTTTTTAAAGTTTGAGAAAATAACCCTGATGATGTCATCAGGGTTGTCAGCTTAAAAAACTCCAAACTGTTACAGGGAGCCTGCGTTTTGCCAGTTTCCTGCTGTTTTGGCAGGCAGAGGTTAGAATACACTTTATTTTTTTGGCAGCTGTTCAGAAAATGTAGCTCTCCTTACCCCGGTTCTTATGAGCTTCTTAAATGCCAAAGTTGTGTTTACTACTATCATTAAAGCACTTCAGACCAAGCACTCCACATCTCATGCTCCATCTCTGAATCAGATATTTCATCTTTCCTGACAGTCGCCGTTGGGATTATTAATGGTAAAATTCAAAGCAGATCACGTTAACCAAAGTTATACATGCAAAGGCATTATTGATGCCGAAACTAATAAATAGCTTGATAGAATTTACCTATACACACCAGTAGGCTGTAGGTAAAACATTAGTAAGCTATCTGGTTACTGGAAGAAAGGTACTGGAGTTATTTCCTCACATTACATAAAAAAGTGGTGCTATTTTCAGCATTCTGAATTTTAGCAGTGTATAATATTTCAAACGGACAGCTACAACCATGGATGACCCCGATATATCATCATAATTTCTGCTTTGCTGCTCTGGGTGTGGTAAAACAACGACCTCTGAGGTAGGAAGTTGTTTTTTTAATCCAAAGTTAACTGTCGGCACAATTCCGTGGAATGATTCTGAGATTCTGGATAGATATGGGCCCAGACACACATGAAAGCATTGATGTTGTCATCTGCACAGATAAGCTAATGGGGTGTTTTATCATTACTTTTTGCAATAGCATTAAAAATAATATTTCTTCAGTTCAGGCTATTTTTCGTGACGTTTGAGGCGTCTACTGCTGACCAGATTTCATTCAGCCGTTACAATGATCTGCTGGTCGGACGGTTGCAGTCGGGGCACGTTTATTTTTAACCTGTTGGTGGAGCCTTCAGATCAGCTGTGTTTACACGGGGCAGGTTGGGCTCATAACTGAAGGAGGATGGGCTCATAACTGAAGGAGGATGGGCTGGGATGAGTGGAAATGTGCTTTCATAGACCAACAAGAGTCATTTGGTATTTCTGTTTCTTTGCAAACCTGTTCTTCAGCAACTGTATCCCAACTGCAGAACAGGCAGTCATGTTACAACTGATGAGCTAAATAAACAATCCCCTAAAAACATATCCACATTACACCCCCTCCTTTGTGGAAGGGGAAGTAGCAAAGAAGGGGGGTTATTTGATTTGTATGCTCCAGTGTAATCTTATGACTGTTTGAATAAACATTGGAATAATAAACCTGAAAGCTTTACCTCAACCAGAACTGGTTTTTCAAAAGCAGTGGTGTAACTGAGTATGTGTCTGTTACTTCCTTAAACAATGTGGTCCACTGAGGACAGCTTGAATATGCTTCATCATGTATACAAGGAACCTACACTTGCACTTTAGTTGGTTTTTATGTTCCATCCCCAACCTGCTCAATAATGGCAGTGTGACATGTTTCCTCCTCATTCCTCAAGTCTTGTGGTCCTGCACCCTCAAAGGTCAATACTTCCATTTTGAGTGTCTGTCCATTGAATTATTTCACAAATTAAAATCAGGCAATTAAAACACCTCAGTAGTTTATTCCCTGTCACCAAACTGTCCTATGCCGGCATTGGATGCGGCTTTCAGTCCTCTTGCTGTTCACTGGGAGGGCCCAGTCCCGGCAGAGTCAGCTAATGGGTCCACTACAGCTGCTTGACTTGGGGGACGTCAAACACAGCGCTAATGGCTACTGCGACAAGCTATTTGTTTTAATAATAATTTTTATGCTATATTATATTCAATTAATAGTTTTTAGGGCAAAGTTATTGTTATTGTTATTATTATTATTATTATTATTATTATTATTATTAATTTTACTTAAAATGTACAATGTAATGAGTTTCAACAATTTTTTGAGTTAAATTAGTCTGACCTGTGGCCCTTTGCTATGTGTCATCCCCTCTTGCTCTCCCCCCTTTCCTATCACTCTTCAACTGTCTATCGATTAAAGGGGAAAGAAGCTCCCCCAAAAAATATTTTAAAAAAGGAATGAACAGGCATCTGATTGTGAATGGGGATTTATGTTTTCTGTTGTTCTGTGGGTTGCCACAGCTCCCTGAAACCCTTGACAGTTGAGGGAAACAAATATAAAGGCAATTAAAAGTGCTCGATTTTATATATTTTGTGCAAGACGCTCTATGGTCTATGATCAGGACTTAATGGTGAAATCTTACAATAATATACATTATTGTCCTTCACAGGAAATTTGTCACCGCAGTCTGTACATGCATACATAGATACGAAGAACAGAGAAAAACACATATGGACACTGCGTCATAACAACAGGAGTAAACAATACGGTACATTTAGCACATTTACCACACCCTGCCTTGTACACCAACTCACGGCTGTTAATGGGATGCTTTGTTTAAAGATGCTATGGCAGAAGGTACAAAGCTCCCCCTTTTTTAGTTTTGTTTCAGATTTAACCATTTCCCTTCACTTCATGATTAATTTGCCAGACTGTATATTGCTCACAGATCCATTTTTTGATTGACAAGAGACACCTTGCAACCTGCAGCTCTGGGTTATAGCTGCTTTAAAATTGAGCAACTATAAGCAATAAAAGTGTGTGTGTCTCTTCACAGATGGCTGTGTTTCAGAAACCATCACTTCAGTTAGCAGCTGTTGTGTGTGTGATCCTTGTGCTTACTTGCTATTTTATAATATTCTATAACTGTCCTGGAGAGCTACTCAAAGAGGAGGTTCCCAGTACACAAGAACTGAGGTAAAGTCCACTCTGTGTCTGTGTGTGGGGGTCGGGGGTTGCTTTGAAAACGTTTAATTTCCTCTGTTTCCATTTTAAACAGCCAGTGTTCTGCCTGAATCAGTGTTTATTAGAATGATATTTTTATTTTGATTTAAATGCTAAAAAAGAGACTTAAATTCAAAGTGCTCCTGCAGCATACTCTCAGCAAATCAAACATTTTCATATATATTTTATCATAAGAGTCATGAAATGCTAAAAAGCAGTAATAAGTAAAATGGTGTGAATGAATGATGACATTATAGTAACATTTGTAGGATGGCTGTGGCTCCTTTTTCAGCTGCCTTTATAAAAGCTGTGGGTCACATGACATATAGGGCTCCATGGAAACTGCAATGTGTTTGGGTGGGAACCAGGCAGTCATGGCCCTGGGATAAAATTTCAAATATTAGCAGTTGTGTTTTGTTTGTCTTGACTATGCATCGATTCATCTATAGATATGCAAACTAAACTTACTCTACTTCAACCCGCTCTGTCTCTTCTTCTCCAAACCAAATCTGATTTGTTTGAAACTACAGTATAACATGAATAAACCAATGAAACAGACCATAATAGGGCTACAATTCAATTCAATTTTATTTGTATAGCGCCAATTCATAACAGAAGTTATCTCAGGACACTTTTCAAATAGAGTAGGTCTAGACCGAACTCTTTAAAACATTACATTACTACTACTTATCATGTATTTGTGGAATGGTAAGAACACATCAGCTCATCAGTAGAATATGAACAGTCTGAGCTATTATTCTGCTCGAGCCCTCAAGCAATGTTGGACAATGTCAGCGATAATATGGCAAAGAAGAGAACAGATATATTATCCTCCACACTTCCAGGTTGGGACCACTCACTACTCCTCCCTCACCTGGTCCGTGCACCTGTGCCCCCGGCTCAGTGCTCCTCAAAGATTGCGTTCCTAAGGACCAGTATGAAGAGCTGGTGAAGCGCAGAGCTAAGGAGTTCCAACAGCAGAAAGCCAGGTAGTGGGTGGATGGATGGATGGATGAATGGATGGAGTGCTTTCATTTAATTAGCTACTCTCAACCTGCCTTTATTTGGGACATGTCTTTAATTCCTTTTGCACGAAACTCTTGCTCAGCCAAGATGGGAATTATTATCTAATTGTTTATTAAGACCAGTATGAATGTTCGACTCATCATTTGATACTTTGGTGTTCGTGGTGTCTGTAAAATGAACTGAAGGTTCTAATTGTGGAGAATCTAACGATGTATAGCATGTCCATATTAATAAAATAATAATTCTTATAATAATAGGAATAATTCTTCAGTAGCACCTTACATTACAACTTTGTAAAAAACAAGATGTAGTAGGAAAATGCATTCAGAAATAAGGTTCTGCAAACATGAAGCAAACTATATTATGGTGTGCTATATCATGTTTAATTTTACAGGCTTACAGTATAATATTTTATGTTCATGTATGTTCGTCCTCATGTATTCACATTCTCGTTGTCTCACACTAGTTAGGAGAGTTGTTAATCAGTGTGCCATGAGCTAAGCACATTCCAAAGACCTAGGCTGTCTCCTGGAGAGTAGGGCATCAGATGTGTTATGACTACTGTTTATCAGACATGAGACGTCAATAGACACCCATGGGAAAGAGGCATATACAGTAATAGAGTGATTTTCTTTGTTCTAGTTAGTTGATTCTCGAGACAACTCGGTTTGCTTGTATCCTGTGTTGATGCAAATAAATCTTGCACGTGAAGCGAAACAGTCAATTCTCTTTGCTTCCTGTGAGTCTGCGTCACCATTCTGGGTACCTTCAGTGGGAGTTTGTGATCTCTAACTATAGTCAGATAGCTAAAGGTTTATGTCAGATAGATGTTGATTGAGGTGCATTGAGACAAGAAAAATTAAACCACAACAAAGACAATGTAGCAACAAGCTGATCCTGGGGTATCCATGGTAATTAAAGATACTAACTGCCTCTGTAAATGTTGGTAACATTGTTGTTTATTTTCTGTAATAGGGTAATAATGAGGCAACATGTAGAGGCTGGGGGAAACCAGGCAGGTGGTAGAAGAAGAAACAATGAATTGGTAGAATATACAACATGCTGTGATAAAATAAAGATCATCACTTTAAAGAAGCCAACACAAACTGAAAATCTGCAGTCAATCCAATACTGACTGATGACAAGAATTTTATTCTTATTGTTGTTTTCAGTTTGCAGCTTATCCATGTATTTTTCAGAATGTTGAAAAAATTAGATATCTTTTGGGATGGCAGATTATATTCTCCCTCATGTATAAGAAGCTCATTTTGAAACACTGCACAAAAACAGAGGCCCCTACTTTACAGATATGGAAAGAAATTATATTATTTGAACACAGAAAAGACATCGTCTGAGAATAGAGTTTGTGTGTGTTTCAATGCCAGCATGTTAGATTCTGCAGGTGGTTGTGGATTGTGCAACACTCTGATGATGCATCTGATTACAATGGTTCCACTCACAACTGGTGGAAATACAGGCTGACTAGATGGCGTGAGATACTTTGGTTGAAAAGGGGCCAAAGAGTATTACTATATTAGCAGTTTGTTTTATGTAAATCTCCTGCATCACACAATGCAAGTTTGTTTTCCCCCTCACCACCAACATCCCTCACTCTTTCCAATCTCCTCAACAGGTCACCATCTGAATTATCCAAACTGCTATTTGCTTTGCCTAACTCTCCTCTGCAGTATCCCACCCAGGGTTTTACTGTACGACCTTTGACCCCCACTCTCATACCAGGTATGTTATGTTATACTCTATACATAGTCCAGAGAGCATTTTTATCTATTTGAAGTTTTTACATTACAATACAAAATGACACAACAAGTTGAAGCAGTTTGGGTTCATCTTAATCGTAGAAAACACAATGAAAAATAATCACAGAATCTTTGAGCTAAACCTGGTACACAGAAATGTATCACCACAAACAGAACTAAATCATAGTCAGTAGTGATTTAATCAAGTCTTGAATTTAACATGTCTGGAATATCAGGTAAAATAATCTCATAATGTTGTTTCACAAAGCCTGAGATAGATGTGTGTCCGTCATTAAAAAGGATAGTATCTTTTGGTTCCAGGTTTAGCACTGCATGCAGGACACAGAAGCAGCTACAAGGTTGGTTTGATCCCATAGATGGATGCAACAGATCAGCAACCAACAGATTGGGTGGTTGATACCAAATGGCTGCTGAATGTTTGAAAATTCATAGAAAAAATAAAAATAAAAAAAACCTTACATATTCAAGATTTTACATATAAACACATTGAACACAGTATGGTATTACATTATATAGCGTTTAATGAAAATGATACATTTGCTGAAACACCCAGAAAACCATACTGTATAATAATGAAGATAAAGTTTTGTCTATTGAAATAACTTAATTAGAGCATGATTAAGTGGCTTTGTGCCAATATTACTACGGTGGATACCGTTCCAAAACATCATTAAACATCATTGTACAGCAGCCATCTTGGTCTTAACCTTGGATCTAGGGGCAGAAACGTCAACACAGCTACGCGGTACAGGTCTGATTTTGAAAGTCAACATTTATTGAGCTTTACTTTGAAGTTCAGTTTTTCATTTTGTGCCAAATCCATATCTGTATTCTAGTCAGGCTGTCAGAGTAACATCCTTTTCCTCAATAGCCAACATTCAAAGGTGACTGTAGAATGTGATTGAATGAGACTGCACAATCATTGGCTTTCAAAATCTCTTAACCGATGGATCCTGACTTTAAGGTCAGTGGTGTACAGTAGCTGCATAACTTGCAGCCTGTGCTAGCTGTGTACAGAAAGCTCTACGCCAACATGGCTGCTCTTTCCTCTACAAACAGTGGGGCTCTGTTCTTGCTTCCTTTGATTCTCTGATATTGTGGCTTTGGTGTGGGACTGGCCTGCTTCCGTCTTGTCAAATGAATACGTTGAAAATGGAGAAGCATTACATAAACAAATTGCTACCAATAGTCTGGTGCCCAAAGAGAACTTTTTGCATACTTTCTATGAAATATCTGCGGGTTGAAAAAGACTCAACACGCCACAAGTGGTCGACTCTAGCTACATCTCCCCTGTTTCGCTGGACAGGATTTAAGTGTTTTACCAAATTCATGGCTGCTATCAGCCAGTCAGCATGTGTAATTAGAAATCAATCCCAATCGAGATCCATATATTATACAACAAAAATATTGTATGGTATGGGGGTATGTGTACTTGAGCCCTGTTTTTGTGCAGTTTATTCAAATGTGTCTACTCTAGGTATCCTTGCATGTATCCAAAGGCATCTTGACCACAGAGATTCCATCTGAAGGGGTGAAGATCCAAGGTGAGATTGCAATAGCAGAACTAACTGGTTTATAGATGTAGTTGAGCTGAGTCCTATTAGCTGACTGCACAGACTGGGAGCATGCAGCACACAGGGGTACATTCAGCACAATATTGTTTCAAAGATGCCAGTGCAAAGATTTAAACATGTGAATATGTAAATGTGACAAGTTGTATATAACAATTTATTCATACATACAATTTATTTTGAGTTAAAACACAATTCATCTGAAAAGCTCATTTCAGTTTGATATTATCACAGTTATTATAGTATCTATTTTAAAAGATGTAATTTCATTTATGGTAGTTGTGAATGTATATGAAGAATATGCAACGAGTGAGTAACACCAAGAAGAGGAATGCAGATAGGTAATACAAATCTTTATCTGTGTGGTTTAATGGTTCGTCGATCTGTTGGTAATGCCTCGGGGCTCCAGTAGGGGGGATCGCGCTCCTCTTCCTCATTCAATACAGACGAGTGAAGGAAAGAGCTGCGTGTGTGTTTTCCTCATCCTTCTCCCGTTACTATTCCCCTTTTTAAGGTAATTACCATTTGCAAAGCACTGTATACTTATGAACACATGTCGATAGCATTTTTCTTTATGTTACTCTGTTACTGTAAATGCATGGAAAAGACGTTTTGTTAGACTTATTTGTTGTTTAGTTTCTTGCTAACTCAGACGTGTAAGCTAGCAGTCGGATACCTCGTGGCCACGCCGTAGAGTCTGAATGTTGACATTGGTGTTTAAGTGTGTTACTGTTTCATTTATATATTTATATATTTGTGTCTAGTTCATGTCATAATGACGAGAATTGATGAGTCAACATGTTAAAAAATACATTTCATTATTCAAAAGTTCCATGATAATTTAACTTGTTAAAAACATAATTTACATGTCGTGTGTATTTGATTAAAACAATAATTTAGATAATTTAGAACATGTTAAAAAGACACATATGATATTTGTGGTCCTAAAACTGAGTGTGCATATGTATACATTTGTCTGTTGTTCGTATGCATTGTTTAAAATAAGATTCAATACAGACGAGTGAAGGAAAGAGCTGCGTGTGTGTTTTCCTTATCCTTCTCCCGTTACTATTCCCCTTTTTAAGGGTACAACATTTGGAGGCACCGCTGGGATGTTTGGCTTGAGGACCATCCCTGAGATCTAAGTGGAATCCTCACGTCCATCATCCCCTAAAACAACCCAGGCATCAGAGAGAAGAGTCCGACAAGGCGGTCAAGGTGGTCTTCAGACATATACTGGCAACTTGTATCCTGAAGTGAGCAAAAGTGACCACTAGGGAGCAGCAAAAAACCAATTAAGTCAGATAAACCTTTACTTTACTGCTTGTGCCAACTCTTCTGATAAAATGGAGTCTGAATTGGAGAAGCTGCAACTGGAGATTAAAGGAACATTGTACCAACTGACTGTCAAACAGCTGATTAAAGTATGCAACACAGTTCAGATTTTGGGACCAGGAATAGAACACGTGGCTGGTAAAACTCGCAGTCAGTTAATTTCTCATGTAATAGAGTATCTTGAGCGGGAAGAACTGGCCGACCTGGAGGATGAGGGTATGTCAGACCTCCTTAATGTTCAGGACATAATATACAAAGTCCATATGACAACAAACCTAAGTGAATGTGAAATCCTAAGTCAAACTGATGAACAGGAAAACCTTCAGAAAGAGGTAGAGGCGCTGAGGCTGTCACTGAAAGAAAAAGAGGATGCAATGCATGGCTTAATGAAATCAAGTACGAACACCCCTGTCAGTCCCAGCAAAACAGCAAAGAATATGGCCCCAGCACCCTCTAATGGTTCCATGTGGCGCAAAGATTTTAAGATATCTGGCCAGATAGGTGAGCCAGGGCAAAAAGATAGGCTAACCTTTTCTAGTTTAGCCCGACAAATTGAAAGTGGGCTCAGCAAAGACTATCCAGAGTCAGAGATCATTGATGCTGTAATCCACGCCATCACACCAGGTCTGCAATTGCGAAGTTACCTTGAAGGGAAAGACAAACTTACCCTGCCTGCCCTTCGCAGAATTCTCAGATCTCATTACCAGGAGAAAGCTGCCACAGAGTTATATAAACAGCTCACCTCTGAGGTTCAAAACAGTAAGGAGACCCCTCAGAATTTCCTGATAAGAGCAATGGACCTGAGACAGAAGATCCTGTTTGCTTCTCAGGAAGCTGACTCAAGTCTAAAATATGACCCAGCACTAGTCCAGAGTCTATTCATGCACACTGTTCTAACTGGCCTTCAGAGTGACAATATTAAGAGCGACCTACAGCCTTACCTCCTCCAAACTAGCACTTCAGATGAGCTGCTGCTGGAGAAACTGAACATTGCATGCAGCAACGAAAAAGAGAGGCAGGACAAAAAGAAACATGCTGCTCCATCACGTGTAACTACTGTGAATACAGTTCAGTCAAGCGAACCTCCAGTGGAAAAGAAAAGCACCATCCCACAACGCACAGCTACACTTCCTCCAGATCTGCTTTCTGAGATAAAAGAAATGCGCTCTGACATGGTGCTGTTGAAGGACTTGAGAGCTGAGGTCTCCCAGATCAGGGAAACCATCCAAAGATCCACACCTGCACCCCCACAATATCCCCAACCAAACAGAGAACCAGCAAATATGCCTGCCCCATATCCAGTGTTCTTCCCCCCACAGCCCCCACATTGTAACAATGAATCAGATCCCATGCCCTTTTACCAACAGCAGTCACCAACAGCAGTGCAGGAGTACCGACCAGCATTTGGTCCTGGGCGAATGAGGGAGACAACTCAGTTTCAGCAAAGGTTTGCACCTCAGCGGTTCTACCCAGCACCACGCTCTCGCCCAAGGTGTTTCTCTTGTATGCAAGCAGGTGAAGAGTACTGTCAGCATTGCTTTAAGTGTGGAAGCAGTGAACACTTCAGAGCAGGTTGTAAAGCACAGAGATCAGTAGAGCCAGCTAGGAAGAGTCCTTTAAACTAAGAGGGGTTGCTCCCACGGGACATGGAGTAACCAGTTACATAGATAAGTCCCAAGTTTGCACAAGTTGTGAAGAAGAAAAAGGAAGTGAGGAACTAAAATGTTGTTCAGTTTGTAAAACCACACTGTACTGCTCAAAAAAGTGCCAGGGAACCCATTGGCCGGCACACAAAAGACACTGTAAGCCTTCTGCATGTTCAAGTATTAAGAAAAAGGCAACTCAGTCATGTGAGAAAGTTAAATGCAAAGAAAGTAGTGCTCCAGAGAAAACACCTACTGTAAGAGAGCTAGTAGGGAAGAAGTGTTTAATCAGGTGTTTCCTGCACAAACAAAAAATTCAGGCACTTTGGGACACAGGTTCACAGGTTTGTGCTGTAGACGAACAATGGAAAAGAAGCCATTTACCTGATGTGCCACTCAGAGATGTAGCAGAGCTAGTAGACCCACTTGATCCATTACAAATTGAAGCAGCCAATGGGACAGAAATGCCATACATCGGCTGGCTTGAAGTGTCCTTTAAGCTCACCGCTAGTGATCATGAGCTGCTAATACCCATGCTAGTGCTAAAAGGCAACCAACAACAGTGTCCCATTATTGGCTTTAATGTAATTGAACGCCTTGTCCTAGATAGCATGCAAGATCAGACAAAGCAAGGAGACAAAGAGAAACTCGTGAAGGCTGTAAAAATGGCTTTTCCTCATCTCAGGAAGAACAAAGCAAAAACCTTTATTAATGCAGTGAGTGTAGGGCAAGAATGTGATCATAATGTAAGGACAGTAAATGAGAGAATCAGTGTGCCTAAACAGAGCTCCATCCAAATTGAGTGTCGAGTACAGGCCGCACCTTTCAAAGAGGATAAGACTCTTATTTTCGAACCTTATGAGAATCCACAGTGGCCTGAAGGACTGGACTTTTGTGATACCCTTGTGTCAGTGAAGGCAGGCATGACCCCAAAAATCATTGTTAGTGTGCAAAACCCTACAGGTCATGACATTACGCTGCCCGGAAGGACTGTTATTGGAACTGTACAGTCAGTGAGGTCAGTGTATCCTGCCAACATATTTAAAACAGATCATCTAACAACTGCATCCATTCATCATGTCCAGGCCCAGAGTTCCAGTGAAAGCATCCCTGCACATGAACCTTGGGATCCTCCTGTGGATTTGACTCACCTGGAAGAACATCAGAGACAAATAGTCGGTCAGATGTTAAGAGAAGAATCAGAGTCATTTTCCAAGTCTGATGATGACATAGGCTGTGTGGAAAACCTACAAATGGACATTTCACTAAAAGATGTTGAGCCAGTGTCAAAAGCATATCTCTCTGTTCCAAAGCCTTTGTACAAAGAGATGAAAGACTACTTACGGGACTTGATAGCGCAAGGGTGGGTTGAAAAATCTACCTCTTCCTACTCCTCCCCAGTTGTCTGTGTAAGAAAAAAAGACGGTACGCTGCGCTTATGTATTGACTACAGGGAGCTCAATAGGAAAACTCACCCAGACCGCCACCCCATCCCCAGAGTACAGGACATTATGGACACTCTGGGGGGAAACACCCTCTTTTCACTGCTGGACCAGGGTAAGGCATATCACCAGGGGTTCATGTCAAAGGACAGTAGACACTTAACAGCTTTTGTGACCCCCTGGGGCCTGTATGAGTGGGTCCGAATCCCATTTGGGCTCATGAATGCACCTGCAGCATTCCAGCGCTGCATGGAACAGTGCTTAGAGGGCTTAAGGGATGAAATATGTGTGCCTTATCTCGATGACGTTCTTGTGTTTAGCAAAACCTTTGAGGATCATGTCAGTGATGTCAGAAGGGTGCTGCGACGACTGAGGGGACATGGGATAAAACTGAAACCCAAGAAATGTGACCTGTTTAAGGCGGAAGTACGGTACCTTGGGAGGATTGTGTCTGCTGAGGGAAACAGGATGGACTCTGCTGATACTGCTGCAGTAAGGGCTCTGAAAGACAAGCAGCCAGGTACTGTTGGTGAACTAAGAGCAATATTAGGACTGTTGAGTTATTACCGGCAGTACATCAAGGATTTTTCACGTATTGCCTGCCCCTTGTATGACCTGCTTAAAAAACCTTCAGAGACTGAGACCTTGCAAAACAAAAAGAGGAAGTGGCAAACAAAACGGAACAGCAAAGGAATGCCATCCAACACACCCATTGAGTGGACTGATGCACACCAGTCAATACTGGAGCAGTTGATAGACTGTCTCATTCAGCCTCCTGTTCTAGGCTTCCCAGAGTTTTCACAGCCCTTTATCCTCCATACTGACGCTTCCAACCAAGGACTAGGTGCAGTTTTGTACCAAAGGCAGAATGGGAAGCTTCGTGTAATTGCTTATGGCTCCCGTACTTTAACTGCAGCAGAGAAAAATTACCATCTACATTCAGGCAAGTTAGAGTTCTTAGCTCTTAAGTGGGCAATCACAGAGAAATTTCGTGATTATCTATACTATGCACCATTCTTCACTGTCTACAGTGACAATAATCCACTTACCTATGTGCTGTCCACTGCTAAACTGAATGCAACAGGGTGCCGATGGGTAGCAGAACTAGCAGATTTCCATTTCACGATCAAATACCGCCCTGGTAAAGAAAATATTGACGCAGACAGTCTGTCCAGAATGCCTTTGGATATAGAGACATTCATGAAAGAGTGTTCAGAGGAAATGGCATATGATGTGATTGGTGCAGCTACACAGGCAGTGGAAAATCAGGATGAATCCAACGTGTCTTGGTCCATGGGCGTTTCAGTTGAATGTGCGGCAGTTGCTACAGGCACATCCCTCATTCCACTCACAACAGGACAAATTAAACACGACCAGAGGAATGATCCCACTGTTGGATCGGTGGTTCAGTTCAGACTGGCTGACAAAAAGCCATCAGGTCAAGAACTAAAACAACTCAGTCCACAGATCACATGTCTTCTCAGACAGTGGGACAAACTGGAAATTAATGAAAGTGGAGTGTTGTACAGGAAAACTGCAAACAGAAAACAATTGGTGCTTCCTGAAAAATATAAAAGTACAGTGTTAAAGGAACTTCACGATGAGATGGGCCACCAAGGTGTTGACAGGACAACATCACTGATACGAGACCGATTTTACTGGCCCTACATGCAGCGAGAGATAGAGGATTATGTCGCAAGAAGATGTGTGTGCCTAAAACAGAAGAAGCCAAGTCATGAGACAAGAGCACCGCTGACGAGCATTGTCACCACTCAACCGTTTGAGCTTGTCTCAGTGGATTTCTTGCACCTTGATAAATGTAAAGGTGGTTATGAATATATTCTTGTAATAATTGACCATTTTACACGTTTTGCACAAGCTTACGCCACAACTTCCAAATCAGGCAAAACAGCGGCAGACAAAATATTTAATGACTATGCATTGAAATTTGGCTTCCCAACAAGGATACACCACGATCAGGGTGGTGAATTTGAAAATCAACTGTTCACACAACTAAAAAAGTACTGTGGAGTTGCTGGGTCGAGAACTACTCCCTACCACCCTCAAGGGAACGGACAGGTAGAGCGGTTTAACCGAACACTACTCCAGATGTTGAAGACCCTCACAGAGAGACAAAAGACTAACTGGAAAGACTCACTAAACAAACTGATGTACGCATACAATTGTACTCGCAGTGAAGTGACTGGTTTCTCGCCATTTTACCTGTTGTACGGGCGTTCCCCGCGACTGCCAGTTGACATGTTGTTCAACTTGACCTCGGAACAAGGAAACTGTAATCACCATAACTACATGGAGAAGTGGAAGCAAGGCATGGAAGAAGCGTATGAGATCACCAGAGAAAATGCTCATAAAGCTACTGTAAGAAGTAAGAGACATTATGACAGTACAGTGAAAAGCTCAGTATTACAGCCTGGTGATCGTGTCTTAATCAGGAACATGACACCTCGTGGTGGTCCAGGAAAACTGAGGAGCCACTGGGAGGATACTATCCACACAGTTGTGCGCCAAGTGAGTAAAGACATCCCTGTTTATGAACTGAGGCCTGAGAAAGGAAGAGGGAGATCAAGGATCTTGCATCGCAATCTTCTCCTCCCATGTGACTACCTGCCACTGGAAACCTCAGTACAGCCACGGGCGAGGCAGAGAAATGTGGAGGAAATCGAGGAAGCAGAGCAGTCAGAGGAAGAGGACGATGATGAGTATTATCCAGTTCCACTTCAGCACCAATCTGAACCATGCCTGTTTGAGACAATCAATCCTATGCGTACTAGTACACCTCCCAAGCTTGAACGCATACAATCTGAAGAAAACATGCCACCTGAGCCTGAGAAAGAACAAGTGTCGGATCAAAGAGAAAGCTCACAGGAGAGAGAGGACAGTTATGTTGAGGACCTGCAATTGGAGGATGCTGCTCCTTCGCCTGTGCCAAGTGATCTCAGTGGTGAGGAGCGTCAGTGGCCTAGACGTCAACATAGACAGCCCAAGATCTTCACATATGACCGGCTTGGCTCACCGGCCTGTTACAACCTTAGGACACTACAGCGGCAAGACTGTATGGTGCCATGGACATACACTGTGCAGCCATACCACTTCTGGCACTCCCGACATTAGAGATGTGGAAGACAGAAACATTGCACGCCACTGAACTGAGTTAGTACGTATACATTACACTCAAAATGGACAGTTCAGCACAGAATCCACATTTAAAATGGACTGTTGCACATGAGATGGACTGTGGTTACACTCAACATACACATTTATATGACATTGTTGCAGTCAAGTCACATCACATTCATGGACCTTTATTAAAGGCGAGTGACATTTACTTGGACATGCTATAAGAACTGTTAACAAGGCGGCAATGAACTCTGTGTAACTACGTGGACACTGTAGGTCAGAAGAAGTACCGAAACAGAGAAGAAGGACACTGAGGGACACTGGGTGTTTATCCGAGCTTAAAGGAATGTTTGAAAAGAGTTCCAGTCTGTAATATTGCACTTTATGAGAGAAAATGCAGCTGAATTGTTGGTCTAAAATAGTTGTACATTGTGTATCTATTAATGTTGTAAGGTTTAACCCCTTGTTTGCACTAAAGGTCAAAGGTTAAGATGTTGGGGACAACATCTATTTTGAGGGGGAGTGTGTGACAAGTTGTATATAACAATTTATTTATACATACAATTTATTTTGAGTTAAAACACAATTCATCTGAAAAGCTCATTTCAGTTTGATATTATCACAGTTATTATAGTATCTATTTTAAAAGATGTAATTTCATTTATGGTAGTTGTGAATGTATATGAAGAATATGCAACGAGTGAGTAACACCAAGAAGAGGAATGCAGATAGGTAATACAAATCTTTATCTGTGTGGTTTAATGGTTCGTCGATCTGTTGGTAATGCCTCGGGGCTCCAGTAGGGGGATCGCGCTCCTCTTCCTCATTCAATACAGACGAGTGAAGGAAAGAGCTGCGTGTGTGTTTTCCTCATCCTTCTCCCGTTACTATTCCCCTTTTTAAGGTAATTACCATTTGCAAAGCACTGTATACTTATGAACACATGTCGATAGCATTTTTCTTTATGTTACTCTGTTACTGTAAATGCATGGAAAAGACGTTTTGTTAGACTTATTTGTTGTTTAGTTTCTTGCTAACTCAGACGTGTAAGCTAGCAGTCGGATACCTCGTGGCCACGCCGTAGAGTCTGAATGTTGACATTGGTGTTTAAGTGTGTTACTGTTTCATTTATATATTTATATATTTGTGTCTAGTTCATGTCATAATGACGAGAATTGATGAGTCAACATGTTAAAAAATACATTTCATTATTCAAAAGTTCCATGATAATTTAACTTGTTAAAAACATAATTTACATGTCGTGTGTATTTGATTAAAACAATAATTTAGATAATTTAGAACATGTTAAAAAGACACATATGATATTTGTGGTCCTAAAACTGAGTGTGCATATGTATACATTTGTCTGTTGTTCGTATGCATTGTTTAAAATAAGATTCAATACAGACGAGTGAAGGAAAGAGCTGCGTGTGTGTTTTCCTCATCCTTCTCCCGTTACTATTCCCCTTTTTAAGGGTACAACATAAACAATAACTATATAACACAAATGTGCAAATAGTTAACTGTGTAAACATTGTCAATATATTTTTTGGAATATTAATTCACTTCTAAACCTCACACAAGCATACATAATTGGTAGTTCAGTCACAACCCCAGTCGGAGCCTACAGGTGGATGCTGGGGTGGTGGTTACAGAGCAGCAGGCAGCAATAGTTTACAGAGCAGCAGCAGCAGCAATACGGATGCAGGGCAACAGCGGCATTGACAGAGCAGAGGGAGAGCTGGGAAATTTTGCAGTTTAAATAGACCGCCAGATTGGAAGGGTGCGTTAGTGATTATGGCACATGTCATGTGTGAATATCAGCCAGCTCGAGTTGACTGCCTGAACTAGCTCGCAGGCTTCACTCCATTTAAACAGCTTAAAGACTTTTAAGATACGTTTGAATGTTGCCTTGCAGCATGAACACACTGCCAGGTCTGGTGTGTCGTGGATTGTCTTGCTTTTTGCCGCCCATGTCGTCAGATTTGAGCATGTCTCAGGTGTGGCTGTAGTGTAGTGAAAAGGATCTGTTCATACTCAGATTGACATTATATACATATACATTTCACTGCAGTGAAAGGTGTATATCTGTAGAATATGTCAAATGTATAAAAATATAGATTTTATTTTGATTTTAACTCAACACTTCCTGTATCTGTTTCAGATTAAAAGCTATGTCCCAATCCTGTGCACATAATCCATTCATTTGTTAAGAAGGCTTTTATTGAACTGTATTTATCAAAGGAAAATTCAGCATAAAAAGATAAGGCTGGCAGCAGCAGCTCTGCAGTAGACATCCTCTCTGTGTGGGAGCCACAGTATAAGTTCAGTCAGCCAACTCACGTTTGAAATGTTTATTACAGCAGTATAGCATATTTAGATTTTGGCGTCTAGGCTCCAACCTCATCATTCCCCGCAGATATGTTTACATAGAGATATTGGGGAGTGCAAATACCTTAACCCTGTAAAGCCCAAACCATTAAATAATTGACAGAAAATTCCAATTCTTTGAAACTGGAGCCTTTATTGGTCCTTCTGAACAAACACAAAAATTTTCAAATATCAATTTCCATATAGGAGTTTTAATTTGTATCATATTTGATACAGCGGGTCACAATGCTCAAAGATTCTTTTTTTCTTGAACAAAAATACACAAACAAATCCAACAAATCCAACAAAAACAATGCAGCAATGGAACTGGCAGGGAAGTCTGGAAGAAACCACGTGTCCACTTCCTGGTTAATGGCAGTCTTGTAGCATGGCCGGAAAGCCCTCTAGTGAGCAGATTACTGCCCCCTGGTGGATTATTCGTGCACTGCATGTATATAATTGTATACATCAGGTTTTTCAGGGAAAAAATTGGGGAGAGCTGGGAAATTTTGCAGTTTAAATAGACCGCCAGATTGGAAGGGTGCGCTTGGTCAGTGATTATGGCACATGTCATGTGTGAATATCAGCGCAGCTCGAGTTGACTGCCTGAACTAGCTTGCAGGCTTCGCTTCATTTAACAGAATTATATGAATATTCCAGTTGTCAAGTAATTTGTGTTACAATCATAAAACATAATCATTATCATCAATAATCATCAATCATATAAAACTAACTATTTTTATGTTGTGGCAAAAAGGTCATGGTGAGACAAAATTGATTATAGAGTCTAGCAGCCTGGTGATCCTCAACAACCTGCTGGCTAAAGTGTCCTATACCAGCACTGTCTACCATATACACACTGGAGATCTCGGTATGTATCCAAGAAATTGGAACTGAGCTAGAAACAGAATCTTTATGTGAAAAGTTGCAGAAAAGAAATGCATAAAATTACATTACAGCAAGTCATTTTGTACTTTATTTTCTTTATCATACCTGATAGTAAATGTAATCAAAAAGAATGTGTGTGCATAAATGTGTATATGTGTGTTTCAGACAGGCAAGATTCACTGGGGTCTTAGTCCACCTTGTTTTTTAAATGTCAGAATTAAGTAATGTATTACTGGTAAAACACACCTTGACTGTCCTCTTCTGTACTCAGCCTCCTTCCAGTTTGACAAGCATGAAGCTGTGTTTCCCATTACCATCAAACAGCCTCAGGTGCCAGTCCTATACGACATGGGAACAGGTAGATATTTGACAATGGAATTCTTTCCCCATGACATGATAGTTCTGCCTCACCTCACTGTTCCTCCTATGAACCTGCCTTGCTCTGTTCAGGGTTGGGCTAGGGGCAGGTACACAAAGGACCTTTTTCTAACCAGTTCTCTGGTGTCTCTCTTCTTATCAGCTGGGTGGGAAAGTAGATGGGAACCAGTTTTACTTCTATCTTCACTATGAAGAAGGTGAGGAAATGGAAGGCGGCTGTCTGGATAGGAAATCTAAGCAGAAGTTCCACCCTCTTCCTGGTTACCCACAATGCTCTCTGGCCAGTGGGGTGGTTAACTTCTTCCTGGCTCGTACAGATGCCGTACAGAGGGTGCGATTTGACCCTAAACTAAAGAGGGTAGCGCACTCAGGTAGGTCCAGATGCAGACAGAGTTGGCAGTGGCAGTAAGTCCACACTCTTTTAGGTATTGTTGACCATGATACAAGCTGCTGTTGTTTTAAAAGGGCAAATGTTTGTCTCTGACTCTAGAGTTCTTTATGGATGGGCTGGGCTCCTTGCTGGTCGCCAGCTGTGGCCACGTGTCCATTGGCCATCAGCCCCATAGTGCTCAAAACAAGGATGAGGCTCGCTACGTCAGTTTCAGACACCCTCAAAAGAGTGATGAGGACTTCAAACATCAGCTCCACTTCTTCAAAAACCACTTAAAGTGTGTACGATATGGATAGAAGAAGACTACAGGACATTGATTTACATATAGACTTTATAGATTATATATTATATATTATAGATATAGATTTTCCTGCACTTATTCAAATCAATGTATTTATTTAATCAAATAAAGTTTCTGATTTGGTGTTATTGCTGAAAAACACAATATATTGTAACTGGACTGTACTAGTATAGCGCCTTTCTAGTCTTCCGACAACTCAAAACTGCTTTTAATCGGTTTTACTCATTTTACATGCCACATTCTCCCATTCAGACACATTCATACAGTGATCATCACAAACAGAAACAAATTCATTCATTCACATTCACACACCATATCGATATCGAGTGAGGTTTGGGGAGAGATTCTGGAAAAGGTACGAAGTGTCTCTATTTGTGTGAAACTTGGTGTAAAGTAGTGCTTAGCACTTATTTTACCAAGGCTCGCCTAGCTAAGATCTACAATGATGTCTCCCAAACTTGTGATAGGAGTCAATAGGCCCCCGCTAACCTTATACACATGCTCTGGCTCTGTCTATCCTTCCTTAACTTTTGGGCAATGCTTTTTAATACTCTGTCTGAAATACTGGGCCGAAAGCTTGACCCTAACCCTCTCAGTGCTCTCTTCAAGGTGTCCTTTTCCTCTTTCTCTGTATCCCAAACGAATGTAATTGCATTCATCACTTTACTGGCTAGTAGACTGATCCTGATAAAGTGAAAATCTCCAAAACCCCCATTACATGTACATTGCATTGGGATGTGAGTTGCATTCAGATTTAAATATCATATATAATAACATATTTTATTTGTAGGGCCATTTCTATCTTTGGTGTAATGTTTTTTGGTTAGCTGAAGTGTGACAGATTTGTATATATATCAAATAAAATATGTTACATAAGTGCCACGTAACAAAAGTTTTTGTTGACGAAATCGTCACTGCTTCACAGGAGGAATGATTACAGCGACCAGCTACTCAACAGACATATCACATTTATTTTATTTTTATTATTTATTTTATTCACAAAAATATAGAAACGTGATGTTTTTATTTTTCTGTGGGCCACTGAATGTCTATTTCAAATGTTTATGATTGTAGTGTGTAGTTCAACATGCGTGCCACCTTGATCTGATAATAGTGTGAAAACTTGCTTTCTATGAGGAACATAATAAGCTTTGGAAACACTTGTTTGTAAAGATAAAAACAACTGGTTACAGGCATCCATATCATCTAAAAGTCCTATGTCAAATGTCACTGATATGTATGATTGTTTGGCCAATGCATCTCCAACCAGGCTTTTATGTTTATTTTTATTAGTACTGTCATTATTACATCTTGGGAATTTAGGACATTGCTTTCAATCACTCCATGTGTTACATAATCTGGAAAACTGATCTGATCTTTCTTTGAACTGTTATTTTACAAGTCACTGAATATAAAGCTTTGTGCTGCATTTGGGGAACAACAGCATGAGATGCAAAAATTACTTATTGTTTTCTTAGCTTGTGAACATAATGTAATTTGTCTGAATATCTATCTATCTATCTATCTATCTATCTATCTATCTATCTATTAAATTAATAAATGCGAAATGAACAGATTGATAGAGGGGAGGCAATTCAATTTATACTTGGGGCCCCTAGAAGAGCAGAATGGACACCCAGTTTTAGTAAATACCATAAATATTCAAATTAATCAATAATGACAGCATAATCAGTTGTATACGGACAACAATAATATGACCACTGTTGGTATTGAAGTTAGTTTGGTAAAAATAAAAGTTTCCTTCCCAGCAGTAAATTTCAACACTTTGAGGAATTTGCTACTTATAGTTTAATGTAGAATGTATGAATGATGTTCTAAATGATTTCTTTATTAAAATCTTTTTTTTTTTTTTTTTGTTCCCTTTTCAAAATTAATTTGTACTTATGTTTAAGTGCTGTCGTTAAAGCTGCAGTAGGTTACTTTTACCGTCATATTATCTGAAACTTTCACTATATCCTGACAGTAGTACATGAGACAGATAATCTGTGAAAAAAACTGGTTCCACTGGCCCCCCTTAGTCTTTTTTTATGGATTACTAACTTTATTGTTTGTCTGAAGTCATGCAAATGTGGGTGGAAAGCCCAGGCCACCTTAATAGCTCAAAAAAGTAGATGCTAGAAATCCGTTGGCGCTATGCTCTAAGACTAAGGGTAACAGGCTTTAGCTTGAGAGGCCGATTCCGCTTGGTCCTAGTGCGTGACGAGTCTCTGTTTACTATAGCGTAACATTGTTTTTGGACGGTACAAACTGCAGGGGACCGAAACGGCCCAAGATCGGATAGTTTTGCGTGAGAAATTGGATGTGTGGCGTGAGTGCGTGTGAAAACAGGCAAAAGCGTGTGTCACACGGCGAAAACGTGAGAGTTGGCAGCTCTGAGATTATTTTACCTGATATTCCAGACATGTTAAATTCAAGACTTGACTAAATCACTACTGACTGAAAACGTGAGAGTTGGCAGCTCTGATTCAGATTAACAATAGAGCAAGGTAGGTCCCTGTAGGTAGCTCATTACAGCAGACTCTTTTACACTAGAGAGCCACACCTTGCTACCTGCAACCTTTGGACTAAAGAGGAAACTGTGCTGACGATGAAATCCCATAATTAAGTTCCCTTTTGTCATAGCTGAGGGTTACTGCCGTTTGTTCTTTGGGTAATAGGTAAGAACTGATGTTTCTGTAATATTTCTATAAGCTGTAAAGGTTTTGATTCTAATGGTGACTTTGTATTTCCTTGTAAGATTCCATAGTGCCTTTGTTCTGTTAGTTTAAAATGGTGTATGGTGTTGTTTATGGCAGTTGCTGGTTTTCTGTTAACGTTCAGTATTGATACTTTTTTCTCTTTTACTGCAGTCTAATTGTTTTTCCTACTTATCTTTCTTCTTTCTGTACTTTCTTTGTAAATGTACTACATTTTATCTGTAAACAAAACGTTAACTTTTGCACTGAATTCATGAAAGAGATTAATACACTGTAATACAATAAGTTATTTTAACTTAAAAATTATTGAAATATTGGATTACATAAAAAATGTAACTAACAAACTCAATTTCTTTTTATGATTATTTATTATTATTATTATATTATATATTATTATGTACTTTTTACTAGTTATTTTGTTTTCACAATACAAAATATCTTTAAAACAAATTAAGTCAGTGTCACTAAAGCTACTTGATGAGTTAACTTAAAATGTACAATGTAATGAGTTTCAACAATTTTTTGAGTTAAATTAGTCTGACCTGTGGCCCTTTGCTATGTGTCATCCCCTCTTGCTCTCCCCCTTTCCTATCACTCTTCAACTGTCTATCGATTAAAGGGGAAAGAAGCTCCCACAAAAAATATTTTAAAAAAGGAATGAACAGGCATCTGATTGTGAATGGGGATTTATGTTTTCTGTTGTTCTGTGGGTTGCCACAGCTCCTTGAAACCCTTGACAGTTGAGGGAAACAAATATAAAGGCAATTAAAAGTGCTCGATTTTATATATTTTGTGCAAGACGCTCTATGGTCTATGATCAGGACTTCAAATCTTTAGTTGCCGACATACCATCCATACACAAAGCAATAATCCCCCTTTTTTTGTTTTGTTTAAGATTTAACCATTTCCCTCACTTCATGATTAATTTGCCAGACTGTATATTGCTCACAGATCCATTTTTTGATTGACAAGAGACACCTTACAACCTGCAGCTCTGGGTTACAGTCCTTCCAGAAAAATGCGGAGTTTTTTTGTGATTGTTGCAGACAAAAATCCTTGATTATGCGGCACGTTTTCTTAAAAAATGCGATGGAATATGTGGGATATTTATGCAATTTTATGCGATGAAATTGCGGGAAATAAAAGGGCTTCATTATGGCTTCATCGCAGGGTTTGCAGCTTTTTGATAATGTTCACGTCGGGTAATTACGTCACTTCATAACGTTCCCATGTCAACAGGGGGAAATGGCTGCTCTTGTGTGAAGTAAACATTGCAACACTTTTAAACTTCTGCTAAGATAGATGTGACTTTTCTGCAACGAAAATGTTGAAATCATGAAAGCCCCGCATATTCTGCGCGGAAATCGGCAATTTATGCGGCGAAACTGCGGCGTATTTGAAAAATGCGGCCCCCGCATAAATATGCGGACTTTTGCTGATTATGCATTGAGTTATGCGATCGCATTATCACATTTTTCTGGAGGGACTGGTTATAGCTGTTTGTTCTTTTGGAAGCAGGAAACTGTCTGATGCAAATGTTTGCTTTAAAATTGAGCAACTATGAACAATTAAAAGTGTGTGTGTGTCTCTTCACAGATGGCTGTGTTTCAGAAACCATCACTTCAGTTAGCAGCTGTTGTGTGTGTGATCCTCGTGCTTACTTGCTATTTTATAATATTCTATAACTGTCCTGGAGAGCTAATCAAAGAGGAGGTTCCCAGTACACAAGAACTGAGGTAAAGTCCACTCTGTGTCCGTGTGTGGGGGTCGGGGGGTTGCTTTGAAAACGTTTTAATTTCCTCTGTTTCCATTTGAACCCTTAGATGCATGAGTGACTGGACCCTACACTCTTCCATAAGTGGGTCAAAAATGACCCGTATTGGAATCAATGGGTTTTTATGCCATTTTTGTCATTTTAGTTGAGAATAATCATTTGTATTATACTTTGTATTATATTTTGGTCCACATAAGAATGATTACACGTATGAAATATTTTTATTTTTCACTTTTTTAACATTTTTAACATTTTGAAAAAAATTTGAAAAAAAATTGAAAACTGTCAACATCACAAAATTACACAACAGAAATAAGAACGATGTCAATATCCATTTTGTGTGTGTGTGTGTGTGTGTGTGTGTGTGTGTGTGTGTGTGTGTGCATGCATGGCTGTGCGGTGTGTGTGGTGTGTGTGTGTGTGTGTGTGTGTGTGTGTGTGTGTGTCTGTGTTTGTGTGTGTTTATTTCAGGTTCTAGTCAAATCCCATAACTGCCTCTTCATCCAGCATCTGTAGGACCATTTCAACTGTATACCTAGCAGCCATGACACCTTGGATGAGAAAACATAAAAAGAAAGAGAAGGTTTTGAATGACAAGCAAACCTATTGATCAATAATTAGCTATATAAATAAATGCACACACGCACAGACATGTAACATACAGTAATGTTAGCTAGCTCGTTTCGCCAACAATAAAATAGACAAATCTGATGATAGATGATAAGAAACACACACTCTTTCACACAGTAGTCATGAATGACACACACACACATTTCTGAGGTAAAAAAGAAGACAATACTTACATGTATCAGATCTTGCTGTGTAAAATAATCTTCTTAAGGGGTGACACTTATGATATAGTCTGTGTGGTCCACAAAATACATATTCCTGACAGTCACAGTTTATAAGAATCAAAGTTTCCCAATGAAATCCCATAAGAAATCAATGCGGGTCATTTTTGACCCACTTATGGAAGCTTAGGCTAGTAATACAAAAACTACAATTTTGAAAAATGTATAAGAGGTAAGTTAAAAATTGAAGTGGCATTATATCAATAACATGTTTTTTGAGGAATACCTGGAATATGAAAGTTTTTTTTTTTTTTTTCATTACAAAGATATTGCAAGAAAACAACCTCACTGGGTCATTTTAGACCCACTTATGCATCTAAGGGTTAAACAGCCAGTGTTCTGCCTGAATCAATGTTTATTAGAATGATGATATGTTTTAATGCTAAAAAAGTGACTTAAATTCAAAGTGCTCCTGCAGCATACTCTCAGCCAATCAAACATTTTGATATATATTTTATCATAAGAGTCATGAAATGCTAAAAAGCAGTAATAAGTAAAATGGTGTGAATGAATGATGACATTATAGTAATATTTGTAGGATGGCTGTGGCTCCTTTTTCAGCTGCCTTTATAAAAGCTGTGGGTCACATGACATATAGGGCTCCATGGAAACTACAATGTGTTTGGGTGGGAACCAGGCAGTCATGGCCCTGGGATAAAATTTCAAATATTAGCAGTTGTGTTTTGTTTGTCTTGACTATGCATCGATTCATCTATAGATATGCAAACTAAACTTACTCTACTTCAACCCGCTCTGTCTCTTCTTCTCCGAACCAAATCTGATTTGTTTGAAACTACAGTATAACATGAATAAACCAATGAAACAGACCATAATAGGGCTACAATTCAATTCAATTCAATTTTATTTGTATAGGGCCAATTCATAACAGAAGTCATCTCAGGACACTTTTCAAATAGAGTAGGTCTAGACCGAACTCTTTATAACATTACATTACTACTACTTATCATGTATTTGTGGAATGGTAAGAACACATCAGCTCATCAGTAGAATATGAACAGTCTGAGCTATTATTCTGCTCGAGCCCTCAAGCAATGTTGGACAATGTCAGCGATAATATGGCAAAGAAGAGAACAGATATATTATCCTCCACACTTCCAGGTTGGCACCACTCACTACTCCTCCCTCACCTGGTCCGTGCACCTGTGCCCCCGGCTCAGTGCTCCTCAAAGATTGCGTTCCTAAGGACCAGTATGAAGAGCTGGTGAAGCGCAGAGCTAAGGAGTTCCAACAGCAGAAAGCCAGGTAGTGGGTGGATGGATGGATGGATGAATGGATGGAGTGCTTTCATTTAATTAGCTACTCTCAACCTGCCTTTATTTGGGACATGTCTTTAATTCCTTTTGCACGAAACTCTTGCTCAGCCAAGATGGGAATTATTATCTAATTGTTTATTAAGACCAGTATGAATGTTCGACTCATCATTTGATACTTTGGTGTTCGTGGTGTCTGTAAAATGAACTGAAGGTTCGAATTGTGGAGAATCTAACGATGTATAGCATGTCCATATTAATAAAATAATAATTCTTATAATAATAGGAATAATTCTTCAGTAGCACTTTACATTACAACTTTGTAAAAAAACAAGATGTAGTGGGAAAATGCATTCAGAAATAAGGTTCGGCAAACATGAAGCAAACTATATTATGTTGTGCTATTTTATGTTTAATTTTACAGGCTTACAGTATATATATATTATATATATATATTTTATGTTCATGTATGTTCATCCTCATGTATTCACATTCTCGTTGTCTCACACTAGTTAGGAGAGTTGTTAATCAGTGTGCCATGAGCTAAGCACATTCCAAAGACCTAGGCTGTCTCCTGGAGAGTAGGGCATCAGATGTGTTATGACTACTGTTTATCAGACATGAGACGTCACCAATAGACACCCATGGGAAAGAGGCATATAATAGAGTGATTTGCGAGATACTTTGGTGGAAAAGGGGCCAAAGAGTATTACTATATTAGCAGTTTGTTTTATGTAAATCTCCTGCAACACACAATGCAAGTTTGTTTTCCCCCTCACCACCAACATCCCTCACTCTTTCCAATCTCCTCAACAGGTCACCATCTGAATTATCCAAACTGCTATTTGCTTTGCCTAACTCTCCTCTGCAGTATCCCACCCAGGGTTTTACTGTACGACCTTTGACCCCCACTCTCATACCAGGTATGTTATGTTATACTCTATACATAGTCCAGAGAGCATTTTTATCTATTTGAAGTTTTTACAATACAATACAAAATGACACAACAACAAGTTGAAGCAGTTTGGGTTCATCTTAATCGTAGAAAACACAATGAAAAATAATCACAGAATCTTTGAGCTAAACCTGGTACACAGAAATGTATCACCACAAACAGAACTAAATCACAGTCAGTAGTGATTTAGTCAAGTCTTGAATTTAACATGTCTGGAATATCAGGTAAAATAATCTCAGAGCTGCCAACTCTCACGTTTTCGCCGTGTGACACACGCTTTTGCCTGTTTTCACACGCACTCACGCCACACATCCAATTTCTCACGCAAAACAATCCGATCTTGGGCCGTTTCGGTCCCCTGCAGTTTGTACCGTCCAAAAACAATGTTACGCTATAGTAAACAGAGACTCGTCACGCACTAGGACCAAGCGGAATCGGCCTCTCAAGCTGAAGCCTGTTACCCTGAGTTTAGACCCGCCCACAAGCTCCTCGATTGGCTCTGCTGTTTCTTGTGTGATTGGCCGTCCCTGCTGTCACTCCATCATGCTTGCACACCGGTCTTCTAGTTGCCCAGGTAACATCAGAGGTTTCATTTACATTAACGTTTGAGTCAGTGTCCATGTGCGTGCGTGCGTATGTGCGTGCGTGCGTGCGTGCGTGTGTGTGTCCAGAATGTTTTTTCTTTATTTACATTTACATGCTTTATTGCTACATGCTTTACAAGCAGTCAAACCAAAAAAGGGAACAGTAAACGTAAAAGTATTGCTACGTTTAAAAAACTTTAGAAAACTAGAAGAACTACTATTGTGTATTATTGAATCAGTTATCTCAGTCGGTAGAGCTGGCGAACCATATACGGAGTTGCTGCAGTGGTGTGGGTTTGAATCCGACCTGCTGCCCTTTGCTGCATGTCATCCCCTCTCTCTCCACCCACCATCACTGTCTCCCTACAGCTGTCTCTATAAATAAAGCCATCAAAAGGCCCCAAAAATTACTTTAAAAAAATACTTGTGTCCCCCCCACCTCTGAAATCAAAATTTCGTCCTTGATCTGAGCTGAGACTAGGTATGTATCTTTAACTTTAAATCTTGATATAAATTCTTTGTTTGTGCGTGTGAACATGATTTAGTGTGGTGAAAGCTGTCATAACAAGCAGGAGAGCACCTTGTTAACCTGGTGGTATACTGCATGCTCAAAATATCAGCTCATTGCATTGTTTATTTACTCACAGTTTAATACCATTCTAATCAAAATATCAATCAACCGACAGGTACCTAGGTCCAATCTTAAACACTGGTCTATGAATAAGGCTTTATTGTGATACAGGCAGTCATTTAGGCACAACAATAATTTTCTGGTTGAATGTTTAGCTCAAGTCTAGAAGGCCCTACGAGTCATGATGTCGAACATGAATCAGAATAAGTTCAGGTATTGCACATCTTTAACAGACCACCCAAAAATCCACCAGAATGCAGGAAATCACATCTACTTAATGCAAAATTTCCTGGGGTTGGACCTTCAGCTATGTCTGCTTCTCAGAATGTAACCAATACTGTCCATCTCCAGTAAGCTGCCCTATCAACGGCTTTGGGCCTCCCCACAAACCACCAGAATGCAGGGTACAACATGGGTACAACATCAAATTAATTCCAGTTCTCTGATATCTGAGCCACCAACTTGGGTGACTGTGTGCGCGGCATAATTTTGGTCACCCCCGACAAAATCTCACTCCAAGGTTTTTTTGAAAAGTTGGCAGCTATGTAATCTCAAAATGTGGTCTTACAAAGCCGGAGATAGACGTGTGTCCGTTATTAAAAAGGATAGTATCTTTTGGTTCCAGGTTTAGCACTGCATGCAGGACACAGAAGCAGCTACAAGGTTGGTTTGATCCCATAGATGGATGCAACAGATCAGCAACCAACAAATTGGGTGGTTGATACCAAATGGCTGCTGAATGTTTGAAAATTCATAAAAAAAGAAAAAAAAGAAAAAAGCCTTAAATATTCAAGATTTTACATATAAACACATTGAACACAGTATGGTATTACATTATATAGCACTTAATGAAGATGACACATTTGCTGAAACGCCCAGAAAACCATACTGTATAATAATGAAGGTAAAGTTGTGTCTATTGAAATAACTTAATTAGAGCATGATTAAGTGGCTTTGTGCCAATATTACTACGGTGGATACCGTTCCAAAACATCATTAAACATCATTGTACAGCAGCCATCTTGGTCTTAACCTTGGATCTAGGGGCATAAACGTCAACACAGCTACGCGGTACAGGTCTGATTTTGAAAGTCAACATTTATTGAGCTTTACTTTGAAGTTCAGTTTTTCATTTTGTGCCAAATCCATATCTGTATTCTAGTCAGGCTGTCAGAGTAACATCCTTTTCCTCAATAGCCAACATTCAAAGGTGACTGTAGAATGTGATTGAATGAGACTGCACAATCATTGGCTTTCAAAATCTCTTAACTGATGGATCCTGACTTTAAGGTCAGTGGTGTACAGTAGCTGCATAACTTGCAGCCTGTGCTAGCTGTGTACAGAAAGCTCTACGCCAACATGGCTGCTCTTTCCTCTACAAACAGTGGGGCTCTGTTCTTGCTTCCTTTGACTCTCTGATATTGTGGCTTTGGTGTGGGACTGGCCTGCTTCCGTCTTGTCAAATGAATGCTTTGAAAATAGAGAAGCATTACATAAACAAATTGCTACCAATAGTCTGGTGCCCAAAGAGAACTTTTTGCATACTTTTTATGAAATATCTGCGGGTTGAAAAAGACTCAACACGCCACAAGTGGTCGACTCTAGCTACATCTCCCCTGTTTCGCTGGACAGGATTTAAGTGTTTTACCAAATTCATGGCTGCTATCAGCCAGTCAGCATGTGTAATTATAAATCAATCCCAATCGAGATCCATATATTATACAACAAAAATATTGTATGGTATGGGGGTATGTGTACTTGAGCGCTGTTTTTGTGCAGTTTATTCAAATGTGTCTACTCTAGGTATCCTTGCATGTATCCAAAGGCATCCTGACCACAGAGATTCCATCTGAAGGTGTGAAGATCCAAGGTGAGATTGCAATAGCAGAACTAACTACTTTATAGATGTAGTTCCTGAGTCCTATTAGCTGACTGCACAGACTGGGAGCATGCAGCAAACAGGGGTACATTCAGCACAATATTGTTTCAAAGATGCCAGTGCAAAGATTTAAACATGTCAATATGTAAACAATAACGATATAACACAAATGTGCAAATAGTTAACTGTGTAAACATTGTCAATATATTTTTTGGAATATTAATTCACTTCTAAACCTCACACAAGCATACATAATTGGTAGTTCAGTCACAACCCCAGTCGGAGCCTACAGGTGGATGCTGGGGTGGTGGTTACAGAGCAGCAGGCAGCAATAGTTTACAGAGCAGCAGCAGCAGCAATACGGATGCAGGGCAACAGCGGCATTGACAGAGCAGAGGGAGAGCTGGGAAATTTTGCAGTTTAAATAGACCGCCAGATTGGAAGGGTGCTTTAGTGATTATGGCACATGTCATGTGTGAATATCAGCGCAGCTCGAGTTGACTGCCTGAACTAGCTCGCAGGCTTCACTCCATTTAAACAGCTTAAAGACTTTTAAGATACGTTTGAATGTTGCCTTGCAGCATGAACACACTGCCAGGTCTGGTGTGTCGTGGATTGTCTTGCTTTTTGCCGCCCATGTTGTCAGATTTGAGCATGTCTCAGGTGTGGCTGTAGTGTAGTGAAAAGGATCTGTTCATACTCAGATTGACATTATATACATATACATTTCACTGCAGTGAAAGGTGTATATCTGTAGAATATGTCAAATGTATAAAAATATAGATTTTATTTTGATTTTAACTCAACACTTCCTGTATCTGTTTCAGATTAAAAGCTATGTCCCAATTCTGTGCACATAATCCATTCATTTGTTAAGAAGGCTTTTATTGAACTGTATTTATCAAAGGAAAATTCAGCATAAAAAGATAAGGCTGGCAGCAGCAGCTCTGCAGTAGACATCCTCTCTGTGTGGGAGCCACAGTATAAGTTCAGTCAGCCAACTCACGTTTGAAATGTTTATTACAGCAGTATAGCATATTTAGATTTTGGCGTCTAGGCTCCAACCTCATCATTCCCCGCAGATATGTTTACATAGAGATATTGGGGAGTGCAAATACCTTAACCCTGTAAAGCCCAAACCATTAAATAATTGACAGAAAATTCCAATTCTTTGAAACTGGAGCCTTTATTGGTCCTTCTGAACAAACACAAAAATTTTCAAATATCAATTTCCATATAGGAGTTTTAATTTGTATCATATTTGATACAGCGGGTCACAATGCTCAAAGATTCTTTTTTTCTTGAACAAAAAATACACAAACAAATCCAACAAATCCAACAAAAACAATGCAGCAATGGAACTGGCAGGGAAGTCTGGAAGAAACCACGTGTCCACTTCCTGGTTAATGGCAGTCTTGTAGCATGGCCGGAAAGCCCTCTAGTGAGCAGATTACTGCCCCCTGGTGGATTGTTCGTGCACTGCATGTATATAATTGTATACATCGGGTTTTTCAGGGAAAAAATTGGGGAGAGCTGGGAAATTTTGCAGTTTAAATAGACCGCCAGATTGGAAGGGTGCGCTTGGTCAGTGATTATGGCACATGTCATGTGTGAATATCAGCGCAGCTCGAGTTGACTGCCTGAACTAGCTTGCAGGCTTCGCTTCATTTAACAGAATTATATGAATATTCCAGTTGTCAAGTAATTTGTGTTACAATCATAAAACATAATCATTATCATCATCAATAATCATCAATCATATAAAACTAACTATTTTTATGTTGTGGCAAAAAACCAACAGGTCATGGTGAGACAAAATTGATTATAGAGTCTAGCAGCCTGGTGATCCTCAACAACCTGCTGGCTAAAGTGTCCTATACCAGCACTGTCTACCATATACACACTGGAGATCTCGGTATGTATCCAAGAAATTGGAACTGAGCTAGAAACAGAATCTTTATGTGAAAAGTTGCAGAAAAGAAATGCATAAAATTACATTACAGCAAGTCATTTTGTACTTTATTTTCTTTATCATACCTGATAGTAAATGTAATCAAAAAGAATGTGTGTGCATAAATGTGTATCTGTGTGTTTCAGACAGGCAAGATTCACTGGGGTCTTAGTCCACCTTGTTTTTTAAATGTCAGAATTAAGTAATGTATTACTGGTAAAACACACCTTGACTGTCCTCTTCTGTACTCAGCCTCCTTCCAGTTTGACAAGCATGAAGCTGTGTTTCCCATTACCATCAAACAGCCTCAGGTGCCAGTCCTATACGACATGGGAACAGGTAGATATTTGACAATGGAATTCTTTTCCCCATGACATGACAGTTCTGCTTACACTGTGTCTTATCACCTTGTCTTTTTGTTTTAATAACTCAATCAGATATCAGCTCGCAAGTCACCATCACGACAAAGACATTCCTGCGCTACAGACAACTCAAGGTGCTGTTGAATAGCATCCGGAGTTTCTATAGCAACATAGAAGTCATTATTGCAGATGACAGCTTTGAACCAGAGCACATTACTGGAGAACACATCCAGCAGTACATCATGCCTCCAGCACAGGTACACACACACACACACACACACACACACACACACACACACACCAAAATCCCTGCTCCCTTTTGCATTAACAATAAAACTGTTTGTAGATATAATCTGATATAAATGCTACAGATATCATTGTAGGTAAGCGTGAATATAAACTTATTTGCAGATGATCATTTGATGTATTTAACTAACTTTTATTTTTCCGTTTGTTTAAAGCATTTGCAGAACAAGCTTTAGGGCATTTTTACATCAAAACAGTTCAGATCACTATTTGAACTTTTTTACTTTACTTTGACTAGTGTTTGACTGTCATATAATCAGTCAATGATCTGCATTGCATTTACCTAAAATGAACATTATAAAAGATTGTAAAAGATTCCAAATGTGAAGCGTGTTTCCTCCCTTAGGGCTGGTTTGCTGGCAGGAATCTGGCCATCTCCCAGGTGACCACCAAGTACTTCCTGTGGGTGGATGATGACTTTGTGTTTACGCAGGACACGAAGATTGAGAAGCTGGTGGAGGTGATGGAGTCAGTCCCTGAACTGGATGTGGTGAGGATGAAATGGCTTGTGTTTATTATTTCTAGATAGATAGATAGATAGATAGATAGATAGATTCTTTATTGTCCATTTCAGGAAATTTGTTGCCACATACTGTACATACACGTATACACACAACATTACCACAGGATAGACATTCAAGTAAATCAAGTAAAATGTTATTATAATGTGTATTATTATTTGTCTCATGTACTCGATGGAGTTCTTGTAGCTTTATGTTACTCACTTTGCTTGAAAGGTTTAAATTCATTTGTAACTCATCTCACCTCACTGTTTAACCTCCTATGAACCTGCCTTGCTCTGTTCAGGGTTGGGCTAGGGGCAGGTACACAAAGGACCTTTTTCTAACCAATTCTCTGGTGTCTCTCTTCTTATCAGCTGGGTGGGAAAGTAGATGGGAACCAGTTTTACTTCTATCTTCACTATGAAGAAGGTGAGGAAATGGAAGGCGGCTGTCTGGATAGGAAATCTAAGCAGAAGTTCCACCCTCTTCCTGGTTACCCACAATGCTCTCTGGCCAGTGGGGTGGTTAACTTCTTCCTGGCTCGTACAGATGCCGTACAGAGGGTGCGATTTGACCCTAAACTAAAGAGGGTAGCGCACACAGGTAGGTCCAGATGCAGACAGAGTTGGCAGTGGCAGTAAGTCCACACTCTTTTAGGTATTGTTGACCATGATACAAGCTGCTGTTGTTTTAAAAGGGCAAATGTTTGTCTCTGACTCTAGAGTTCTTTATGGATGGGCTGGGCTCCTTGCTGGTCGCCAGCTGTGGCCACGTGTCCATTGGCCATCAGCCCCATAGTGCTCAAAACAAGGATGAGGCTCGCTACGTCAGTTTCAGACACCCTCAAAAGAGTGATGAGGACTTCAAACATCAGCTCCACTTCTTCAAAAACCACTTAAAGTGTGTACGATATGGATAGAAGAAGACTACAGGACATTGAGTTACATATAGACTTTATAGATTATATATTATATATTATAGATATAGATTTTCCTGCACTTATTCAAATCAATGTATTTATTTAATCAAATAAAGTTTCTGATTTGGTGTTATTGCTGAAAAACACAATATATTGTAACTGGACTGTACTTGTATAGCGCCTTTCTAGTCTTCCGACAACTCAAAACTGCTTTTAATCGGTTTTACTCATTTTACATGCCACATTCTCCCATTCAGACACATTCATACAGTGATCATCACAAACAGAAACAAATTCATTCATTCACATTCACACACCATATCGATATCGAGTGAGGTTTGGGGAGAGATTCTGGAAAAGGTACGAAGTGTCTCTGTTTGTGTGAAACTTGGTTGTACACAGTGTAAAGTAGTGCTTAGCACTTATTTTACCAAGGCTCGCCTAGCTAAGATCTACAATGATGTCTCCCCAACTTGTGATAGGAGTCAAAAGGCCCCCGCTAACCTTATACACATGCTCTGGCTCTGTCTATCCTTCCTTAACTTTTGGGCAATGCTTTTTAATACTCTGTCTGAAATACTGGGCCGAAAGCTTGACCCTAACCCTCTCAGTGCTCTCTTCAAGGTGTCCTTTTCCTCTTTCTCTGTATCCCAAACGAATGTAATTGCATTCATCACTTTACTGGCTAGTAGACTGATCCTGATAAAGTGAAAATCTCCAAAACCCCCATTACATGTACATTGCATTGGGATGTGAGTTGCATTCAGATTTAAATATCATATATAATAACATATTTTATTTGTAGGGCCATTTCTATCTTTGGTGTAATGTTTTTTGGTTAGCTGAAGTGTGACAGATTTGTATATATATCAAATAAAATATGTTACATAAGTGCCACGTAACAAAAGTTTTTGTTGACGAAATCGTCACTGCTTCACAGGAGGAATGATTACAGCGACCAGCTACTCAACAGACATATCACATTTATTTTATTTTTATTATTTATTTTATTCACAAAAATATAGAAACGTGATGTTTTTATTTTTCTGTGGGCCACTGAATGTCTATTTCAAATGTTTATGATTGTAGTGTGTAGTTCAACATGCGTGCCACCTTGATCTGATAATAGTGTGAAAACTTGCTTTCTATGAGGAACATAATAAGCTTTGGAAACACTTGTTTGTAAAGATAAAAACAACTGGTTACAGGCATCCATATCATCTAAAAGTCCTATGTCAAATGTCACTGATATGTATGATTGTTTGGCCAATGCATCTCCAACCAGGCTTTTATGTTTATTTTTATTAGTACTGTCATTATTACATCTTGGGAATTTAGGACATTGCTTTCAATCACTCCATGTGTTACATAATCTGGAAAACTGATCTGATCTTTCTTTGAACTGTTATTTTACAAGTCACTGAATATAAAGCTTTGTGCTGCATTTGGGGAACAACAGCATGAGATGCAAAAATTACTTATTGTTTTCTTAGCTTGTGAACATAATGTAATTTGTCTGAATATCTATCTATCTATCTATCTATCTATCTATCTATCTATTAAATTAATAAATGCGAAATGAACAGATTGATAGAGGGGAGGCAATTCAATTTATACTTGGGGCCCCTAGAAGAGCAGAATGGACACCCAGTTTTAGTAAATACCATAAATATTCAAATTAATCAATAATGACAGCATAATCAGTTGTATACGGACAACAATAATATGACCACTGTTGGTATTGAAGTTACTTTGGTAAAAATAAAAGTTTCCTTCCCAGCAGTAAATTTCAACACTTTGAGGAATTTGCTACTTATAGTTTAATGTAGAATGTATGAATGATGTTCTAAATGATTTCTTTATTAAAATCTTTTTTTTTCTTTTTTTGTTCCCTTTTCAAAATTAATTTGTACTTATGTTTAAGTGCTGTCGTTAAAGCTGCAGTAGGTTACTTTTACCGTCATATTATCTGAAACTTTCACTATATCCTGACAGTAGTACATGAGACAGATAATCTGTGAAAAAAACTGGTTCCACTGGCCCCCCTTAGTCTTTTTTATGGATTACTAACTTTATTGTTTGTCTGAAGTCATGCAAATGTGGGTGGAAAGCCCCGGCCACCTTAATAGCTCAAAAAAGTAGATGCTAGAAATCCGTTGGCGCTATGCTCTAAGACTAAGGGTAACAGGCTTTAGCTTGAGAGGCCGATTCCGCTTGGTCCTAGTGCGTGACGAGTCTCTGTTTACTATAGCGTAACATTGTTTTTGGACGGTACAAACTGCAGGGGACCGAAACGGCCCAAGATCGGATTGTTTTGCGTGAGAAATTGGATGTGTGGCGTGAGTGCGTGTGAAAACAGGCAAAAGCGTGTGTCACACGGCGAAAACGTGAGAGTTGGCAGCTCTGAGATTATTTTACCTGATATTCCAGACATGTTAAATTCAAGACTTGACTAAATCACTACTGACTGAAAACGTGAGAGTTGGCAGCTCTGATTCAGATTAACAATAGAGCAAGGTAGGTCCCTGTAGGTAGCTCATTACAGCAGACTCTTTTACACTAGAGAGCCACACCTTGCTACCTGCAACCTTTGGACTAAAGAGGAAACTGTGCTGACGATGAAATCCCATAATTAAGTTCCCTTTTTGTCATAGCTGAGGGTTACTGCCGTTTGTTCTTTGGGTAATAGGTAAGAACTGATGTTTCTGTAATATTTCTATAAGCTGTAAAGGTTTTGATTCTAATGGTGACTTTGTATTTCCTTGTAAGATTCCATAGTGCCTTTGTTCTGTTAGTTTAAAATGGTGTATGGTGTTGTTTATGGCAGTTGCTGGTTTTCTGTTAACGTTCAGTATTGATACTTTTTTCTCTTTTACTGCAGTCTAATTGTTTTTCCTACTTATCTTTCTTCTTTCTGTACTTTCTTTGTAAATGTACTACATTTTATCTGTAAACAAAACGTTAACTTTTGCACTGAATTCATGAAAGAGATGAATACACTGTAATACAATAAGTTATTTTAACTTAAAAATTATTGAAATATTGGATTACATAAAAAATGTAACTAACAAACTCAATTTCTTTTTATGATTATTTATTATTATTATTATATTATATATTATTATGTACTTTTTACTAGTTATTTTGTTTTCACAATACAAAATATCTTTAAAACAAATTAAGTCAGTGTCACTAAAGCTACTTGATGAGTTAACTTAAAATGTACAATGTAATGAGTTTCAACAATTTTTTGAGTTAAATTAGTCTGACCTGTGGCCCTTTGCTATGTGTCATCCCCTCTTGCTCTCCCCCTTTCCTATCACTCTTCAACTGTCTATCGATTAAAGGGGAAAGAAGCTCCCACAAAAAATATTTTAAAAAAGGAATGAACAGACATCTGATTGTGAATGGGGATTTATGTTTTCTGTTGTTCTGTGGGTTGCCACAGCTCCTTGAAACCCTTGACAGTTGAGGGAAACAAATATAAAGGCAATTAAAAGTGCTCGATTTTATATATTTTGTGCAAGACGCTCTATGGTCTATGATCAGGACTTCAAATCTTTAGTTGCCGACATACCATCCATACACAAAGCAATAATCCCCCCTTTTTTTGTTTTGTTTAAGATTTAACCATTTCCCTCACTTCATGATTAATTTGCCAGACTGTATATTGCTCACAGATCCATTTTTTGATTGACAAGAGACACCTTACAACCTGCAGCTCTGGGTTACAGTCCTTCCAGAAAAATGCGGAGTTTTTTTGTGATTGTTGCAGACAAAAATCCTTGATTATGCGGCACGTTTTCTTAAAAAATGCGATGGAATATGTGGGATATTTATGCAATTTTATGCGATGAAATTGCGGGAAATAAAAGGGCTTCATTATGGCTTCATCGCAGGGTTTGCAGCTTTTTGATAATGTTCACGTCGGGTAATTACGTCACTTCATAACGTTCCCATGTCAACAGGGGGAAATGGCTGCTCTTGTGTGAAGTAAACATTGCGACACTTTTAAACTTCTGCTAAGATAGATGTGACTTTTCTGCAACGAAAATGTTGAAATCATGAAAGCCCCGCATATTCTGCGCGGAAATCGGCAATTTATGCGGCGAAACTGCGGCGTATTTGAAAAAATGCGGCCCCCGCATAAATATGCGGACTTTTGCTGATTATGCATTGAGTTATGCGATCGCATTATCACGTTTTTCTGGAGGGACTGGTTATAGCTGTTTGTTCATTTGGAAGCAGGAAACTGTCTCATGCAAATGTTTGCTTTAAAATTGAGCAACTATGAACAATTAAAAGTGTGTGTGTGTCTCTTCACAGATGGCTGTGTTTCAGAAACCATCACTTCAGTTAGCAGCTGTTGTGTGTGTGATCCTCGTGCTTACTTGCTATTTTATAATATTCTATAACTGTCCTGGAGAGCTACTCAAAGAGGAGGTTCCCAGTACACAAGAACTGAGGTAAAGTCCACTCTGTGTCCGTGTGTGGGGGTCGGGGGGTTGCTTTGAAAACGTTTTAATTTCCTCTGTTTCCATTTGAACCCTTAGATGCATGAGTGACTGGACCCTACACTCTTCCATAAGTGGGTCAAAAATGACCCGTATTGGAATCAATGGGTTTTTATGCCATTTTTGTCGTTTTAGTTGAGAATAATCATTTGTATTATACTTTGTATTATATTTTGGTCCACATAAGAATGATTACACGTATGAAATATTTTTATTTTTCACTTTTTTAACATTTTTAACATTTTGAAAAAAATTTGAAAAAAAATTGAAAACTGTCAACATCACAAAATTACACAACAGAAATAAGAACGATGTCAATATCCATTTTGTGTGTGTGTGTGTGTGTGTGTGTGTGTGTGTGTGTGTGCATGCATGGCTGTGCGGTGTGTGTGGTGTGTGTGTGTGTGTGTGTGTGTGTCTGTGTTTGTGTGTGTTTATTTCAGGTTCTAGTCAAATCCCATAACTGCCTCTTCATCCAGCATCTGTAGGACCATTTTAACTGTATACCTAGCAGCCATGACACCTTGGATGAGAAAACATAAAAAGAAAGAGAAGGTTTTGAATGACAAGCAAACCTATTGATCAATAATTAGCTATATAAATAAATGCACACACGCACAGACATGTAACATACAGTAATGTTAGCTAGCTCGTTTCGCCAACAATAAAATAGACAAATCTGATGATAGATGATAAGAAACACACACTCTTTCACACAGTAGTCATGAATGACACGCACACACATTTCTGAGGTAAAAAAGAAGACAATACTTACATGTATCAGATCTTGCTGTGTAAAATAATCTTCTTAAGGGGTGACACTTATGATATAGTCTGTGTGGTCCACAAAATACATATTCCTGACAGTCACAGTTGATAAGAATCAAAGTTTCCCAATGAAATCCCATAAGAAATCAATGCGGGTCATTTTTGACCCACTTATGGAAGCTTAGGCTAGTAATACAAAAACTACAATTTTGAAAAATGTATAAGAGGTAAGTTAAAAATTGAAGTGGCATTATATCAATAACATGTTTTTTGAGGAATACCTGGAATATGAAAGTTTTTTTTTTTTTTTTCATTACAAAGATATTGCAAGAAAACAACCTCACTGGGTCATTTTAGACCCACTTATGCATCTAAGGGTTAAACAGCCAGTGTTCTGCCTGAATCAATGTTTATCAGAATGATGATATGTTTTAATGCTAAAAAAGAGACTTAAATTCAAAGTGCTCCTGCAGCATACTCTCAGCCAATCAAACATTTTGATATATATTTTATCGTAAGAGTCATGAAATGCTAAAAAGCAGTAATAAGTAAAATGGTGTGAATGAATGATGACATTATAGGAATATTTGCAGAATGGCTGTGGCTCCTTTTTCAGCTGCCTTTATAAAAGCTGTGGGTCACATGACATATAGGGCTCCATGGAAACTACAATGTGTTTGGGTGGGAACCAGGCAGTCATGGCCCTGGGATAAAATTTCAAATATTAGCAGTTGTGTTTTGTTTGTCTTGACTATGCATCGATTCATCTATAGATATGCAAACTACACTTACTCTACTTCAACCCGCTCTGTCTCTTCTTCTCCGAACCAAATCTGATTTGTTTGAAACTACAGTATAACATGAATAAACCAATGAAACAGACCATAATAGGGCTACAATTCAATTCAATTCAATTTTATTTGTATAGGGCCAATTCATAACAGAAGTCATCTCAGGACACTTTTCAAATAGAGTAGGTCTAGACCGAACTCTTTATAACATTACATTACTACTACTTATCATGTGTTTGTGGAATGGTAAGAACACATCAGCTCATCAGTAGAATATGAACAGTCTGAGCTATTATTCTGCTCGAACCCTCAAGCAATGTTGGACAATGTCAGCGATAATATGGCAAAGAAGAGAACAGATATATTATCCTCCACACTTCCAGGTTGGCACCACTCACTACTCCTCCCTCACCTGGTCCGTGCACCTGTGCCCCGGGCTCAGTGCTCCTCAAAGATTGCGTTCCTAAGGACCAGTATGAAGAGCTGGTGAAGCGCAGAGCTAAGGAGTTCCAACAGCAGAAAGCCAGGTAGTGGGTGGATGGATGGATGGATGAATGGATGGAGTGCTTTCATTTAATTAGCTACTCTCAACCTGCCTTTATTTGGGACATGTCTTTAATTCCTTTTGCACGAAACTCTTGCTCAGCCAAGATGGGAATTATTATCTAATTGTTTATTAAGACCAGTATGAATGTTCGACTCATCATTTGATACTTTGGTGTTCGTGGTGTCTGTAAAATGAACTGAAGGTTCTAATTGTGGAGAATCTAACGATGTATAGCATGTCCATATTAATAAAATAATAATTCTTATAATAATAGGAATAATTCTTCAGTAGCACTTTACATTACAACTTTGTAAAAAAACAAGATGTAGTGGGAAAATGCATTCAGAAATAAGGTTCTGCAAACATGAAGCAAACTATATTATGTTGTGCTATTTCATGTTTAATTTTACAGGCTTACAGTATATATATATTATATATATATATATTTTATGTTCATGTATGTTCATCCTCATGTATTCACATTCTCGTTGTCTCACACTAGTTAGGAGAGTTGTTAATCAGTGTGCCATGAGCTAAGCACATTCCAAAGACCTAGGCTGTCTCCTGGAGAGTAGGGCATCAGATGTGTTATGACTACTGTTTATCAGACATGAGACGTCACCAATAGACACCCATGGGAAAGAGGCATATAATAGAGTGATTTGCGAGATACTTTGGTGGAAAAGGGGCCAAAGAGTATTACTATATTAGCAGTTTGTTTTATGTAAATCTCCTGCAACACACAATGCAAGTTTGTTTTCCCCCTCACCACCAACATCCCTCACTCTTTCCAATCTCCTCAACAGGTCACCATCTGAATTATCCAAACTGCTATTTGCTTTGCCTAACTCTCCTCTGCAGTATCCCACCCAGGGTTTTACTGTACGACCTTTGACCCCCACTCTCATACCAGGTATGTTATGTTATACTCTATACATAGTCCAGAGAGCATTTTTATCTATTTGAAGTTTTTACATTACAATACAAAATGACACAACAACAAGTTGAAGCAGTTTGGGTTCATCTTAATCGTAGAAAACACAATGAAAAATAATCACAGAATCTTTGAGCTAAACCTGGTACACAGAAATGTATCACCACAAACAGAACTAAATCATAGTCAGTAGTGATTTAATCAAGTCTTGAATTTAACATGTCTGGAATATCAGGTAAAATAATCTCAGAGCTGCCAACTATCACGCTTTCGCCGTGTGACACACGCCTTTGCCTGTTTTCACACGCACTCACGCCACACATCCAATTTCTCACGCAAAACAATCCGATCTTGGGCCGTTTCGGTCCCCTGTTGGGTATTGCACAAAAGTAGGATAAAGAAATCCAGGATAATTGAGCAAGCGCGGCTTGACTTAGCCTGCTCGGCGCATCCTGGCTTAATCGGTTGCACGTTTGCCGAGCCAGGATTAAAAGGTGCGGCTATGTTAAGCCAGGTGTAGATAGTCGGGATAAGTGCGTGTTCACGGCATACTGAAATAGACCTCGCGATCGCTCACAGAATCACTGATGGGAACATGGATCAGAGTCGCGCTTCATATTTCACGGCCGCTGAACAACAGCTCCTGATGGAGTTCTATGAAGAGGTGGAAGATAGAAGAAAAAAAGGCAATACCAATGCCATAATTAAAGAAAGAGAGAAAGCCTGGCAGACAATAGCGGACCGGCTTAATGCTTAAGTAGTCCAAAACTGTACAATGAATAAACAGTGCTCCACTGGAACTGTCATCATTAGGCTCCAATTAAAGGACTAAAGGAGTTACTTTAAGTCCACTAATCAACTGTTGTACACTTTGCTTTAAATGTGGCAAGTACAGGTACATGTTACTTAAATGTAGAATATGATTAAGTGCAAACAATTATCCACAATGTGTGTCATTTAATCTATTTTTATCTATTTTATCTTTCTATCCTTCATAAAGAACAAACTTGTCTGGCCATAAAAGGACCTGGCAGCAAGTTAAAGTTAAATACAAGAACATTTTGCAGGCTGGTCAGTGACTATAAAGTAGATAACAGTGAACAAATGAGGTGAATAGATTAGGTGTCTGCTGACATGTTGAATGTCTGTATGATTGTAGCAGTTAAAAAAAGCCCATAGAACTGGCACAGGGGGCGGCCCACCAAGCCAGGATATGTACGGAAAATGGTTCCTTTATTGAGGTTCTCTGCATCCCCAACAGAATAAAGGAAGCTCCCACTTGCAAAACATCTCACTGTAACACAGACCATCTGTGGTACATTGAGAGCATGGCTTCCTGCCGTCTGGTGCTGTATTTTTGGACCCAGCAGCCTACATAAATATCTTAGTCCATCACCTGAGAATCTGTATCTCTCAATGAGATAGTCATCTCCAACGGCCAATGGGTCTGACCTGTCCCAGAAGACTCTTTCATGACTAAATGCTCGTCTGAGGATTAGGGCTTCCTCATCTAGTACATCCTCCAAGAAAGGGCAAGCCATTATGAAGAGGGAACAGGAGTGAATAATATATATATATATATATATATATATATATATATATATATATATATATATATTATGGCATGCCGTTTAGGAAATGAATCTTTGAATATATGGAATGAATCTTGGATATACTGATAAAAATGTGAGAATACTGAATGAAATTCAAAACCTAGTTGTATCCTTTTAATCAAAGTGATAGCCTTCTGAATTAGCTGGTTTTACAAAATGGCATCAGTTGAAATATTACAATACTTTCTTAAACTGGAAAACTTTTTTGCTTTTTCTGTCAGGATTTAGCCTGAGGCCTGTTGTAGTCGGCCTGCCACCATTAAAAAGGGAGTGAACTTCTTCGTCAGGAGAACGGTATTGGGCACGGGTACCACTATCGGGAGGATTTTGGCCCATACAAGCACTTGTCAATGAGTTAATAATGTCCTCATTGCTCAGTATTGCTGCCACAAGGTTCCTGACTGACTCATTCTCACTTCTACAAGATGGCAGCAGTGCCTTGATGACCAGTCAAGTTTCATTCTATATATTCAAAGATTCATTAAATATATTCAAAGATTCATTCCATAAATTCAAAGATTAATTTTATATATTCAAAGATTAATTTTATATATTCAAAGATTAATTTTATATATTCAAAGATTAATCTCTTAAACGGTATGCCATAATATATATACTATATTGCCCTTGTCACAGATTTCATTGAAAACACCTTTGCAACTTCATCAGCTGTGTTTTGTAATCTCAATTACTGCAATAAACACATATTTTTGCAATTTGACAAGCAGTCTTCATTAGCATAGCAATATAACACTTGTCCTGAGTAATAATACTACCACTTGAATTAATATAAAAAGACTGTTGCAATTACAAACAGCCCACAGATTTAAATGAAATAAGAAATTACAATATATATGTAATATTTTAATGCAGGATAATTAAAATGATGCAACATACTTAGAAAGACCATGGACATGCTGTAAAACACATTAATTCCTCACAGGATTGACGGTGGAAATACAGGTGAATCACTAGGATTAATGTTAGCCTGGCTGTTAGTCTGGTCTGGAGCAGGCTAACTGCAGAGAATAAATCACCATAGTAACTTGGCCGGGATAAGTTTAACCTGCTTTCATGCAACCGACTTGAGGCTAAATTAAGCCAGGATAACCAACATATCCCGGGTTAATCCCTTATCCTGGTTTTGTGCAATACCCCTCTGCAGTTTGTACCGTCCAAAAACAATGTTACGCTATAGTAAACAGAGACTCGTCACGCACTAGGACCAAGCGGAATCGGCCTCTCAAGCTGAAGCCTGTTACCCTGAGTTTAGACCCGCCCACAAGCTCCTCGATTGGCTCTGCTGTTTCTTGTGTGATTGGCCGTCCCTGCTGTCACTCCATCATGCTTGCACACCGGTCTTCTAGGTAACATCAGAGGTTTCATTTACATTAACGTTTGAGTCAGTGTCCATGTGCGTGCGTGCGTGCGTGCGTGTGTGTCCAGAATGTTTTTTCTTTATTTACATTTACATGCTTTATTGCTACATGCTTTACAAGCAGTCAAACCAAAAAAGGGAACAGTAAACGTAAAAGTATTGCTACGTTTAAAAAACTTTAGAAAACTAGAAGAACTACTATTGTGTATTATTGAGCCAGTTATCTCAGTCGGTAGAGCTGGCGAACCATATACGGAGTTGCTGCAGTGGTGCGGGTTTGAATCCGACATGCTGCCCTTTGCTGCATGTCATCCCCTCTCTCTCCACCCACCATCACTGTCTCCCTACAGCTGTCTCTATAAATAAAGCCATCAAAAGGCCCCAAAAATTACTTTAAAAAATACTTGTGTCCCCCCCCACCTCTGAAATCAAAATTTCGTCCTTGATCTGAGCTGAGACTAGGTATGTATCTTTAACTTTAAATCTTGATATAAATTCTTTGTTTGTGCGTGTGAACATGATTTAGTGTGGTGAAAGCTGTCATAACAAGCAGGAGAGCACCTTGTTAACCTGGTGGTATACTGCATGCTCAAAATATCAGCTCATTGCATTGTTTATTTACTCACAGTTTAATACCATTCTAATCAAAATATCAATCAACCGACAGGTACCTAGGTCCAATCTTAAACACTGGTCTATGAATAAGGCTTTATTGTGATACAGGCAGTCATTTAGGCACAACAATAATTTTCTGGTTGAATGTTTAGCTCAAGTCTAGAAGGCCCTACGAGTCATGATGTCGAACATGAATCAGAATAAGTTCAGGTATTGCACATCTTTAACAGACCACCCAAAAATCCACCAGAATGCAGGAAATCACATCTACTTAATGCAAAATTTCCTGGGGTTGGACCTTCAGCTATGTCTGCTTCTCAGAATGTAACCAATACTGTCCATCTCCAGTAAGCTGCCCTATCAACGGCTTTGGGCCCCCCACAAACCACCAGAATGCAGGGTACAACATGGGTACAACATCAAATGAATTCCAGTTCTCTGATATCTGAGCCACCAACTTGTGTGGCTGTGTGCGCGGCATAATTTTGGTCACCCCCGACAAAATCTCACTCCAAGGTTTTTTTGAAAAGTTGGCAGCTATGTAATCTCAAAATGTGGTCTTACAAAGCCGGAGATAGACGTGTGTCCGTCATTAAAAAGGATAGTATCTTTTGGTTCCAGGTTTAGCACTGCATGCAGGACACAGAAGCAGCTACAAGGTTGGTTTGATCCCATAGATGGATGCAACAGATCAGCAACCAACAAATTGGGTGGTTGATACCAAATGGCTGCTGAATGTTTGAAAATTCATAAAAAAAAAAAAAAAAGAAAAAAGCCTTAAATATTCAAGATTTTACATATAAACACATTGAACACAGTATGGTATTACATTATATAGCACTTAATGAAGATGACACATTTGCTGAAACGCCCAGAAAACCATACTGTATAATAATGAAGGTAAAGTTGTGTCTATTGAAATAACTTAATTAGAGCATGATTAAGTGGCTTTGTGCCAATATTACTACGGTGGATACCGTTCCAAAACATCATTAAACATCATTGTACAGCAGCCATCTTGGTCTTAACCTTGGATCTAGGGGCAGAAACGTCAACACAGCTACGCGGTACAGGTCTGATTTTGAAAGTCAACATTTATTGAGCTTTACTTTGAAGTTCAGTTTTTCATTTTGTGCCAAATCCATATCTGTATTCTAGTCAGGCTGTCAGAGTAACATCCTTTTCCTCAATAGCCAACATTCAAAGGTGACTGTAGAATGTGATTGAATGAGACTGCACAATCATTGGCTTTCAAAATCTCTTAACCGATGGATCCTGACTTTAAGGTCAGTGGTGTACAGTAGCTGCATAACTTGCAGCCTGTGCTAGCTGTGCAAAGAAAGCTCTACGCCAACATGGCTGCTCTTTCCTCTACAAACAGTGGGGCTCTGTTCTTGCTTCCTTTGACTCTCTGATATTGTGGCTTTGGTGTGGGACTGGCCTGCTTCCGTCTTGTCAAATGAATGCTTTGAAAATAGAGAAGCATTACATAAACAAATTGCTACCAATAGTCTGGTGCCCAAAGAGAACTTTGTGCATACTTTTTATGAAATATCTGCGGGTTGAAAAAGACTCAACACGCCACAAGTGGTCGACTCTAGCTACATCTCCCCTGTTTCGCTGGACAGGATTTAAGTGTTTTACCAAATTCATGGCTGCTATCAGCCAGTCAGCATGTGTAATTATAAATCAATCCCAATCGAGATCCATATATTATACAACAAAAATATTGTATGGTATGGGGGTATGTGTACTTGAGCGCTGTTTTTGTGCAGTTTATTCAAATGTGTCTACTCTAGGTATCCTTGCATGTATCCAAAGGCATCCTGACCACAGAGATTCCATCTGAAGGTGTGAAGATCCAAGGTGAGATTGCAATAGCAGAACTAACTACTTTATAGATGTAGTTCCTGAGTCCTATTAGCTGACTGCACAGACTGGGAGCATGCAGCACACAGGGGTACATTCAGCACAATATTGTTTCAAAGATGCCAGTGCAAAGATTTAAACATGTGAATATGTAAACAATAACGATATAACACAAATGTGCAAATAGTTAACTGTGTAAACATTGTCAATATATTTTTTGTAATATTAATTCACTTCTAAACCTCACACAAGCATACATAATTGGTAGTTCAGTCAGAACCCCAGTCGGAGCCTACAGGTGGATGCTGGGGTGGTGGTTACAGAGCAGCAGGCAGCAATAGTTTACAGAGCAGCAGCAGCAGCAATACGGATGCAGGGCAACAGCGGCATTGACAGAGCAGAGGGAGAGCTGGGAAATTTTGCAGTTTAAATAGACCGCCAGATTGGAAGGGTGCTTTAGTGATTATGGCACATGTCATGTGTGAATATCAGCGCAGCTCGAGTTGACTGCCTGAACTAGCTCGCAGGCTTCACTCCATTTAAACAGCTTAAAGACTTTTAAGATACGTTTGAATGTTGCCTTGCAGCATGAACACACTGCCAGGTCTGGTGTGTCGTGGATTGTCTTGCTTTTTGCCGCCCATGTTGTCAGATTTGAGCATGTCTCAGGTGTGGCTGTAGTGTAGTGAAAAGGATCTGTTCATACTCAGATTGACATTATATACATATACATTTCACTGCAGTGAAAGGTGTATATCTGTAGAATATGTCAAATGTATAAAAATATAGATTTTATTTTGATTTTAACTCAACACTTCCTGTATCTGTTTCAGATTAAAAGCTATGTCCCAATTCTGTGCACATAATCCATTCATTTGTTAAGAAGGCTTTTATTGAACTGTATTTATCAAAGGAAAATTCAGCATAAAAAGATAAGGCTGGCAGCAGCAGCTCTGCAGTAGACATCCTCTCTGTGTGGGAGCCACAGTATAAGTTCAGTCAGCCAACTCACGTTTTAAATGTTTATTACAGCAGTATAGCATATTTAGATTTTGGCGTCTAGGCTCCAACCTCATCATTCCCCGCAGATATGTTTACATAGAGATATTGGGGAGTGCAAATACCTTAACCCTGTAAAGCCCAAACCATTAAATAATTGACAGAAAATTCCAATTCTTTGAAACTGGAGCCTTTATTGGTCCTTCTGAACAAACACAAAAATTTTCAAATATCAATTTTCATATAGGAGTTTTAATTTGTATCATATTTGATACAGCGGGTCACAATGCTCAAAGATTCTTTTTTCTTGAACAAAAAATACACAAACAAATCCAACAAATCCAACAAAAACAATGCAGCAATGGAACTGGCAGGGAAGTCTGGAAGAAACCACGTGTCCACTTCCTGGTTAATGGCAGTCTTGTAGCATGGCCGGAAAGCCCTCTAGTGAGCAGATTACTGCCCCCTGGTGGATTATTCGTGCACTGCATGTATATAATTGTATACATCGGGTTTTTCAGGGAAAAAATTGGGGAGAGCTGGGAAATTTTGCAGTTTAAATAGACCGCCAGATTGGAAGGGTGCGCTTGGTCAGTGATTATGGCACATGTCATGTGTGAATATCAGCGCAGCTCGAGTTGACTGCCTGAACTAGCTTGCAGGCTTCGCTTCATTTAACAGATTTATATGAATATTCCAGTTTTCAAGTAATTTGTGTTACAATCATAAAACATAATCATTATCATCATCAATAATCATCAATCATATAAAACTAACTATTTTTATGTTGTGGCAAAAAACCAACAGGTCATGGTGAGACAAAATTGATTATAGAGTCTAGCAGCCTGGTGATCCTCAACAACCTGCTGGCTAAAGTGTCCTATACCAGCACTGTCTACCATATACACACTGGAGATCTCGGTATGTATCCAAGAAATTGGAACTGAGCTAGAAACAGAATCTTTATGTGAAAAGTTGCAGAAAAGAAATGCATAAAATTACATTACAGCAAGTCATTTTGTACTTTATTTTCTTTATCATACCTGATAGTAAATGTAATCAAAAAGAATGTGTGTGCATAAATGTGTATCTGTGTGTTTCAGACAGGCAAGATTCACTGGGGTCTTAGTCCACCTTGTTTTTTAAATGTCAGAATTAAGTAATGTATTACTGGTAAAACACACCTTGACTGTCCTCTTCTGTACTCAGCCTCCTTCCAGTTTGACAAGCATGAAGCTGTGTTTCCCATTACCATCAAACAGCCTCAGGTGCCAGTCCTATACGACATGGGAACAGGTAGATATTTGACAATGGAATTCTTTTCCCCATGACATGACAGTTCTGCTTACACTGTGTCTTATCACCTTGTCTTTTTGTTTTAATAACTCAATCAGATATCAGCTCGCAAGTCACCATCACGACAAAGACATTCCTGCGCTACAGACAACTCAAGGTGTTGTTGAATAGCATCCGGAGTTTCTATAGCAACATAGAAGTCATTATTGCAGATGACAGCTTTGAACCAGAGCACATTACTGGAGAACACATCCAGCAGTACATCATGCCTCCAGCACAGGTACACACACACACACACACACACACACACACACCAAAATCCCTGCTCCCTTTTGCATTAACAATAAAACTGTTTGTAGATATAATCTGATATAAATGCTACAGATATCATTGTAGGTAAGCGTGAATATAAACTTATTTGCAGATGATCATTTGATGTATTTAACTAACTTTTATTTTTCCGTTTGTTTAAAGCATTTGCAGAACAAGCTTTAGGGCATTTTTACATCAAAACAGTTCAGATCACTATTTGAACTTTTTTACTTTACTTTGACTAGTGTTTGACTGTCATATAATCAGTCAATGATCTGCATTGCATTTACCTAAAATGAACATTATAAAAGATTGTAAAAGATTCCAAATGTGAAGCGTGTTTCCTCCCTTAGGGCTGGTTTGCTGGCAGGAATCTGGCCATCTCCCAGGTGACCACCAAGTACTTCCTGTGGGTGGATGATGACTTTGTGTTTACGCAGGACACGAAGATTGAGAAGCTGGTGGAGGTGATGGAGTCAGTCCCTGAACTGGATGTGGTGAGGATGAAATGGCTTGTGTTTATTATTTCTAGATAGATAGATAGATAGATAGATAGATTCTTTATTGTCCATTTCAGGAAATTTGTTGCCACATACTGTACATACACGTATACACACAACATTACCACAGGATAGACATTCAAGTAAATCAAGTAAAATGTTATTATAATGTGTATTATTATTTGTCTCATGTACTCGATGGAGTTCTTGTAGCTTTATGTTACTCACTTTGCTTGAAAGGTTTAAATTCATTTGTAACTCATCTCACCTCACTGTTTAACCTCCTATGAACCTGCCTTGCTCTGTTCAGGGTTGGGCTAGGGGCAGGTACACAAAGGACCTTTTTCTAACCAATTCTCTGGTGTCTCTCTTCTTATCAGCTGGGTGGGAAAGTAGATGGGAACCAGTTTTACTTCTATCTTCACTATGAAGAAGGTGAGGAAATGGAAGGCGGCTGTCTGGATAGGAAATCTAAGCAGAAGTTCCACCCTCTTCCTGGTTACCCACAATGCTCTCTGGCCAGTGGGGTGGTTAACTTCTTCCTGGCTCGTACAGATGCCGTACAGAGGGTGCGATTTGACCCTAAACTAAAGAGGGTAGCGCACTCAGGTAGGTCCAGATGCAGACAGAGTTGGCAGTGGCAGTAAGTCCACACTCTTTTAGGTATTGTTGACCATGATACAAGCTGCTGTTGTTTTAAAAGGGCAAATGTTTGTCTCTGACTCTAGAGTTCTTTATGGATGGGCTGGGCTCCTTGCTGGTCGCCAGCTGTGGCCACGTGTCCATTGGCCATCAGCCCCATAGTGCTCAAAACAAGGATGAGGCTCGCTACGTCAGTTTCAGACACCCTCAAAAGAGTGATGAGGACTTCAAACATCAGCTCCACTTCTTCAAAAACCACTTAAAGTGTGTACGATATGGATAGAAGAAGACTACAGGACATTGAGTTACATATAGACTTTATAGATTATATATTATATATTATAGATATAGATTTTCCTGCACTTATTCAAATCAATGTATTTATTTAATCAAATAAAGTTTCTGATTTGGTGTTATTGCTGAAAAACACAATATATTGTAACTGGACTGTACTTGTATAGCACCTTTCTAGTCTTCCGACAACTCAAAACTGCTTTTAATCGGTTTTACTCATTTTACATGCCACATTCTCCCATTCAGACACATTCATACAGTGATCATCACAAACAGAAACAAATTCATTCATTCACATTCACACACCATATCGATATCGAGTGAGGTTTGGGGAGAGATTCTGGAAAAGGTACGAAGTGTCTCTATTTGTGTGAAACTTGGTGTAAAGTAGTGCTTAGCACTTATTTTACCAAGGCTCGCCTAGCTAAGATCTACAATGATGTCTCCCCAACTTGTGATAGGAGTCAATAGGCCCCCGCTAACCTTATACACATGCTCTGGCTCTGTCTATCCTTCCTTAACTTTTGGGCAATGCTTTTAATACTCTGTCTGAAATACTGGGCCGAAAGCTTGACCCTAACCCTCTCAGTGCTCTCTTCAAGGTGTCCTTTTCCTCTTTCTCTGTATCCCAAACGAATGTAATTGCATTCATCACTTTACTGGCTAGTAGACTGATCCTGATAAAGTGAAAATCTCCAAAACCCCCATTACATGTACATTGCATTGGGATGTGAGTTGCATTCAGATTTAAATATATATATATATATAATAACATATTTTATTTGTAGGGCCATTTCTATCTTTGGTGTAATGTTTTTTGGTTAGCTGAAGTGTGACAGATTTGTATATATATCAAATAAAATATGTTACATAAGTTCCACGTAACAAAAGTTTTTGTTGACGAAATCGTCACTGCTTCACAGGAGGAATGATTACAGCGACCAGCTACTCAACAGACATATCACATTTAAGTATTTATTCAGACAGACTTCAGAATCAGAATCTACCCTTTTATTCACAAAAATATAGAAACGTGATGTTTTTATTTTTCTGTGGGCCACTGAATGTCTATTTCAAATGTTTATGATTGTAGTGTGTAGTTCAACATGCGTGCCACCTTGATCTGATAATAGTGTGAAAACTTGCTTTCTATGAGGAACATAATAAGCTTTGGAAACACTTGTTTGTAAAGATAAAAACAACTGGTTACAGGCACCCATATCATCTAAAAGTCCTATGTCAAATGTCACTGATATGTATGATTGTTTGGCCAATGCATCTCCAACCAGGCTTTTATGTTTATTTTTATTAGTACGGTCATTATTACATCTTGGGAATTTAGGATATTGCTGTCACTCACTCCATGTGTTACATAACCTGGAAAACTGATCTGATCTTTCTTTGAACTGTTATTTTACAAGTCACTGAAAATAAAGCTTTGTGCTGCATTTGGGGAACAACAGCATGTGATGCAAAAATTACTTATTGTTTTCTTAGCTTGTGAACATAATGTAATTTGTCTGAATATCTATCTATCTATCTATCTATCTATCTATCTATCTATCTATCTATCTATCTATCTATCTATCTATCTATTAAATTGATAAATGCGAAATGAACGGAGTGATAGAGGGTAAATACCATAAATATTCAAATTAATCAATAATGACAGCATAATCAGTTGTATACGGACAACAATACTATGACCACTGTTGGTATTGAAGTTACTTTTGTAAAAATAAAAGTTTCCTTCCCAGCAGTAAATAGTATTTCAACACTTTGAGGAATTTGCTACTTATAATTTAATGTAGGGCCTGTATGAATGGTGTTCTAAATTATTTCTTTATTAAAATCATTTTTTCTTCTCTTTTTTTGTTCCCTTTTCAAAATTAATTTGTACTTATGTTTAAGTGCTGTCGTTAAAGCTGCAGTAGGTTACTTTTACCGTCATATTATCTGAAACTTTCACTATATCCTGACAGTAGTACATGAGACAGATAATCTGTGAAAAAAAACAGGTTCCACTGGCTCCCCTTAGTCTTTTTTTATGGATTACTAACTTTATTTTTTGTCTGAAGTCATGCAAATGTGGGTGGAAAGCCCCGGCCACCTTAATAGCTCAAAAAAGTAGATGCTAGAAATCCGTTGGCGCTATGCTCTAAATGGTTAAATAGTTAAAAGTCTGCTGTGTATTTTATTATATGACTGTAGTAGTTATACACATAATACAACAATCTTAATCTTAACATAGGGTTTGGAACTGTTTTACCATAAATGTATCATGACTTTGTGCATGCTGGTGCCCCATCCCACCCTAGTATTGTGTCTGCAAACAAAAGGAATGCACAGTTTGTTATCCCACATAACATAAAATTTGGTTTGGTGTAATAACAATGCTTCAAGGTCCTTTCTGTATTTTGTCATCAAGGTTCAGTTCGCAGCAAGGTTTCCGCTTAAATACTTTTCAGTTTTAATGAGGTTAGAAGAAATGAAAGAAATGAAAAGCCAGTGTTAACAAACCATAAGGGTTAAAGGTCCAGTCTGTAGGATTTAGTGGCATCAAAGGGTGTACTTGCAGATTGCAACTGCCTCACTTTACCTAAGTACTCACACTAAGTACTTTCCAAAAGCCATATATACTGCAATATGAATACAATAACAGATTTCATTAAAACAGACTTATAACCATTAAAATATCATGTCCCCACAAATCTTCAGTTCTATTTCACTGAAATCATTTTTTTCAGAGAAAAGTAATAATTTAAAAATAAAAAACACACAGAAGAGGGCTTGCTATTGCTCCATTGCTACAGTGGATGTGATATTTATCCATAAGAATGATCAATCATGTCAGAAATAGATTAATAAAGAAATTCCATATAAAAGAAAATATGAGAAAGTTGATATACAATCCTTTATAGAACATAAGGAAAACATATGCTCTAAAATGTTGTCAGTCATATTACAAAAGTCACAAGGGTCCCTTGTTTTTTAAGAAATTTAACTTACTAACTTAGGTTAGGTAATTTTTATAAAAATAACTTTTTGTCATATTTGCTGAAACTTTCGAACATGAGACAGATAATCTGTGAAGAAAATCAGCTTCCTCTGGTTCCTCCTAGTGCTTCTAATGGAATTTGCAAAAATCCACTGAGCCTGAATGAAAACAACCAATCAGAGCAGAGAAAGATATAAAGACGCTTTGAGTTGGAGGCTTCAACATAGAGTCTCATTCCCAGGGTTCCAAAGTGTCGGTATTTGACGCCCTGGGAATGAGCCTTAAGCCTTAAACCAGCCTATAGAGGCTTCTGGCAACTTAATACACACAATTTAAAAGACTCAGACTTGATAACTGAATTAAAACAGGAAATACATAAAGTGACTCAATCAAGAATTTGAACTACAAGTGACACTAATTTATGGGAAATACTGGGAAAAATAGAATCAAAGATTTCTTTAAATGTAAAAGTAAAGAAATAAATAAACTTAAAAATATAAACTATAACTCCTTAATTAATCAATATATAAGTTTGAAGCAGATGAAACAAAGATCTATTACGTGTGAAGAAACTATTATAAACATAAAAACACAAATAGACAGCATTAATAATGAATTACTATGTAATATATATAAACAATCAGAAACCGATAAAGAGGAAACGTTCCTCAAGCTATAAAATCTGGAAAAAATAAAATCAAAAGCAAGTTCATTAAATCCATAAGATGGTGACATTGTACTCAGTGAAAATGTGAAAGAGAAACAATAAGAGATTTATGTGCTAATTCTTATCAGAAAATAGAAATTGATATGATGTAAATAGCTTTTTAAAGAAGATTCCTTCATACAGCCCATCAACCTTTAATTCACTCATTGGTGAAATAAGAAGGGACGAAGTGTTGCAGGCCATCAAACAGCTTAACATTGGGAAAAGTCCCGGTCCAGATGGTCTGCCCACTGAGTTTTATCAGCTGTACATTGAGGAAGTATTAAACCTGCTTACTACAATGTTTAATATAAGTCTGCACAGAGGCTGTATGGGGGATTCTTTTTATCAGGATGTTCTTAATTTATTGTATAAAAAAGGTGATGAAACAAATATTGATAACTACAGACATCTTAACATAATGAATACAGATTATAAAATATTTACTAAAATAATAATGAATAGACTTAATGATATACTAGATTCAATTATTGATAAAGAACAATGTGCCATTAAAGGCGTGTGATGTGGGACAACCTGAGTATTTTAAGAGAAGTTGCACAAACCTGAAGATACAAAAGATTTCTATATTATTGGTCTGGATCAGAAAAAAGCCTTTGATTACATCTCCAGAGATTATCTCTGGGTGGTGATGGAAGCATACGGTTTTCCAACTGTTTTTATTCACATGGTAAGATCTATGTATTTAAAATCTAATATGTGTGTAAATGTAAATGTTTTTTTATCTTCTTCTTTTAGTGTGGAGAGAGGGAGTGAAACAGGGCTGTCCTCTGAGTGCAGCTCTATAAAATTTAGCAATCAGTCCCCTAATCAAACACATCAATAATGACAGTCTGTTATCTGGAACATGTAGGTGAGGATCATAAAGTCACTGCTGTGGCTTACGCCGATGACATTACTGTAATTATAAAGAATCAGACTGAAATGGATATTTTAACTAATCATTTAATCGGAAGAAAAGAAAAGGAAAAAAAGGACTGGTCCAGATTACAAATTAATATATTGAGATTTTATCAACCAATATCAACATTTGAACATAGACTGGGGAGGGTTACCAAACAAAATGATTTTAAAAAATTTATGATTTTAAATATGGAAGTTTATGGAGGTTTATGGAGGCACAGAGGTAATGAATATTTTAAAGTGTAAAAAGCTGTCAGAGAGTATTAGAGATTTTAGGTGGCTGGTATCTGTGGGGAGACTTCCTGTCAGGGCTGTTGTGTCTTGGAGTTGCTATGTAACGACAAAGAAATGTCCAATGACTGGTTGCAACGATGATGAGACACAACAGCACCTTTTAATGGATTGTTTTAGAGCTCGGGAAGTTTGGGACGCCTTGAAGGACTTTGGAATAAACTACAAACCATGTTGGAAATCAGTGATGTACGGAATCTTTACCTGATACAACAAACAACCTGACCAAATGGAATTACTCCAACTCATCATAAGCATCGTCTGTTTCAAACTCTGGAAGACAAGAACTGTAAGACAGTCACAAATACACACAGAACTCAGGAGGAGGAAAAACCTGGACAAAAACTTTCTCCTCCCATTTAAATATATAAATCAGCACCTGAAAAAAAAAAAGAGAAAGATCTCTCTGACTGCATGAACTTTATGAACTAAATGCACTTTATAAATGTTTTGCACTATATACATGTTTTCCACTTTACAAAGATTATTACTGAAGCACTTTACAAAGATTTTATTGAAGTAATTTTCTTGTCTATGTAATCTATTATATGTGTAAACTATAATAAAGTTGATTAAAAAGGAATGAGCCTTAACAACCATTCAGGCCCGGTGGATTCTTCCAAATACCATTAGGAGCTCTAGGGGGAGCCAGAGGAACCTGATTGTTACACAGATTATCTACTGTCAGGATATTTTATTAAATTACAAAAAGCACTTCCTCATGGATTTATATTTCTAACAAAAAATATATTGGCCCACCAACCTATAATACCACAACTAGGCCCATTGTCAATACAGGGGATTTTAATCATGGACAAAAAATGTCATTTTATAAGAAACTGCCTCACTGAAACATTGTTCCCCGGTAGACAAAACAAAAATAATATCCTACATGAATTTGATAATAAATCAATTGATAAACTAAGAACAATGTACCTAAAATTTCCTATACCCCCGAAAATGAAAGAAACACACTTTAAAATTATGAACAACATTTATCCTTCTAAAGAATTACTTAGACTACGCTTTAATATCGGTGACAATTTATGCACATTCTGTGAAAATGACATTGAAACCACGGACCATATCTTCTTCTCATGTGATATAATACAAACATTCTGGGTTAACATTCACAATTGAACGTTTTATTTCCAGCTGCTATCTCTAGAGATGATGTCACTTTCGGTATGATCTTGCAAACCAAAAATGATGAACTCTGTTGCAATGTAATCCTTTGTAGAGCCAAATTTTTCATCCACAAGAACAGAGTTATGAAGTCATCACCCAAATGTATTGTCTTCATGAATGAATTTAAATTGTACATGAAATCTCTAAAACTTCTAACAGAAATGAAGGCACAAAAATGATATGATAACTTAAAGAATTTTCCCACTGAAATGGATAGTTAAAATTGATTTGAATCCCCCTTTATGAAAGCAATGTTTATTCTATTTTATATATATTTTATTTTTGACTATTTATTTTGAGATGTTTATTTTCATTTTATTTCAATTGCTCCGAATTTATTGTATTGAAGCACTAATGTGTATGTTTTTATTGTGAGTTGGCTTGCACTAATGTTGGATGATGTTCACCTGGCATTTTCTTTACACTTGTGAAGTGTATGTACTATGAAAAGTGCCAGAATTGTTTATTGTTTATTTTTTGTACTTTTTCAATAAAGCTTAAAAAAAATAAAAATAAAAATAAAAATACTGTCAGGATATATTATTTTTTTTAATTAATACATTTAGATGTTTTTTCCATAAAAGACAAAGTTTGCATATGAGGAACCTCTGCATAGAACCCTCTATTATAACCATAAAACACTTTGACTTCAGAAACACAATAATACATTTGTTATTACCCTTTAAGTTACAATCATTAATCACTATCACTCATTAAAACAATAATATAAGAAGATATGTAATCCAAAAGGTTACCACTGTAAGCCAATGAATCATTTGCAGACAAAATGCCTTTCTCATACCAATCCTTCTCAAATAGACATTTCCTCTTCATTCCTTTATTGTTCCATAAGACAAAAATGATGAGTAAATAAATTTTCCAATACTGAAGAACCTACGGAACCCCTAAAGTCCGCAAAAGGAAATATTTTTTATCTTGTACGCACAAGTTATTATCTTGTGGACACAAGTTATCTTAACATAGTGGAGAAGTTTGAAACATTGCTGTGTTCATTGCTTTATTTAAGCAGTCAGTTTGTTATGTTATTGGTGGGTGAGCTGGTTGATAAGATAGATGAGAAAGATAGCTTTCTGTTATTCGCCCATTTTACTGAAGGGTCCATGCCCCTATAAACAGAATCTGGTGGACATTCAGATTTCAGCAAGAGCAGCAAGAATCTCATGCTATGACATTCAGAGGTGAAAATAAAACTTGATAAGCTGAGTTCTCTCCATTATATGACAGCTGTGTATGGGGTGCCGTTTGTAAAGCGGCTCAGGCTGAAAATAACAGCAACATTTTGTCACATTTAGCTTCAAACAATGTTTAAAAAACTGGTAAATATTGACAAATATTGTAGTAAATGTGCAAAAAAAGTGACCCTCAAAAATTCATACCAGTTTTTTAAACTTTTTTAGACTAAGCTAAATGTGACAAAATGTTGCTGTTATTTTCACCATGAGCCGCTTTACAAACGGCACCCCATAGCTGTGTGCGTCTGAAGCCGTTAGAGATGTATATGAATTTATAGTGAATTATCTTGTGCCCAAGAGATAAATAAATTGTGCGCACAAAATAAAAAACTATTTCCTTTTGGGGACTTTAGGGGCTCCGTAAGAACCTGTCTGTTGAAATTTGACCATTTATTAGGAATCTTGCTTATTTACTCAGATGATTTAATGCACACTCCGGTACCATAGGGGGCAGTATTCCCCCCCCTCCTCTGTTAAAGAAGAGTTCTTCCGGTTCTTCTGGTGCTTCCGGCAGCTGATTATCCCAAGAAGTCCTAATGGCAGAGAAAGCAGCAGAAGGATCCGCAGAAGCTTCACTAACAGCGGCAGAGAGACAGCTCCTCCGCCGCCGACAGGAGCTCGACTACTGGAAGAAAAACGCAGCGCGGCTCCGCAGCAGGAACCTGCTGACCGGCCTGGGGATCGGAGCGTTTGTGGTCGGCATGTGTATCCTTCACAAGGTTTCCTGGTCTCATAGATGTCATATAAGCAATTACACAAAACACATGAACTGCGTCCTTCAGTCAGGGGCTCGGAGGATGTAAGAAGCATGAAGAATCGGTATCATTTGCATGTTGTTATTTCTGAATATTAAACCTTAGTCTTTATCTTTTCAGCACTGCATCCAATAACACTCATATTTAACTAATCATAATAATAATAATAATTTTTACATAGTTTCTAAATGGAAGACTGGAAGATAATCTATTAGTCATTACTCTTTTCAAAAGTAATATTAGTACTTTACTTATTATTCCCTGCCGACAGTAATTACTTACACTACTAATAGGCTGGGGACGTTTATGAAAATTTCATGTCACGATTATCCTATATTATGCAACTGATTATGCTGCCAAAATAATTGCGATACACCATATTATCACGATAATCATGAAAATGTACATACTGGAACACACAGTCCTATATTGATTTCCTGATTGATTGATTTTTAATGATTATTTTGTATCACAATTATTTTGGTCAAGATAATTGTGACATGAAATGTTCATATTGTCCCACGCCTAAATCACACTAAGCAAGGTAAAAATATGTTCAACGTTAAGACTCAGAAAGAACCCTTTTTACTCTCTAAAGAGAAACAAATGAAAGAAAACTGAGTCAGTCTGTGGTTCTCCTGGTGATACACAACCCTCCTGGAGCTCCTTCATTTTTAAGGTCCTATTGTCAGAAATAGAATATATTATTCATAGTTCTATTTTCATTAGTGTATAATCACCTGAATTGAATATAGGAATTGTGGTGTTTTTGTTGCGAGCAGTGTTCAGTTAGTTGCAAACAGCATCTTCATCGCGCGATGCTACTAAATCCTACACACTGGTCCTTTAAATGAACTCTGTACAGAGGAAGATCTGTTCTCACAAAACACCAGATATTGACCTCTCCTCAATTTGCTTTCTATGGGAACAAAATCTAGTCTATGATTAACTTTGTTTATTGGCCTGTTTTGTAAAACACTGCATGTGTTATGTGGTATCACATTGTGTTGCAGTATAACTGTCTGTCACTAGAGGGTGCTACAGTATAGCCCATGACGATAATAATGCACAATACAATAACCCCTCAGCTGTGTAAGATGTAACAACAAGCACTTTCTCCAACTGTTTTTTGAATATTGATATTATTAATCTAAAAACATCACTGTTTCTTAAATTTACAGACTTACTATGAAAAACTGAAACTCAATGAAAAAGACTTGTTTCTGGTCATTTTATGAAATTATAGAAAATGTATTTTATAGAAAATATAAAAGAAGGCAGCTGATATCAAGTCAGTTCATCCCTACTGAGGACAATAGTGCATTTGTTGGTTTGTTTTTGTACCCAATAGGTCCAGGCCAATAATCATTCAAAGACTGAAATTCCAAACATCTTAAACACCCTACTAGGTAAACAAGGTACATGGCGATTTTTAAAATGTTATCGTGTTTTCCTTTAACCTGTACTTGTCCAGTCAGCTACACCATCCTGTCCGTCAAACAGGAGAGAATCATGGAGGAGCTGGATGATGAAGCCAAGATCCACATCATCAGAGGACCTCGGACCGGAGCCAACTCCTGATGACGCTGACCATGAACTGTCCTGGAATACATGGAACTGTTCCCTCACCGCAGGGCGGGGGGTCTGTGTGTGACTTCCATAGTGTGTATGGTGACATACTAACTTACATACTACTCTAATTCACATGAAGACATCACAGATTCTTTCATTTATTATTTTCTGTTTGGAAATACATCAAATCTGTTGGAACTGTTCATTTCTGAACTCTTTTCTGCATTAAGGTAAACCTGCTGTGAATCAAGCTCGACATGTTGTGGAAAAAATGCTTTGCTAATGCTATGTACAGGTCCATAACTTCCAAATCAATTACTAATCATTTCTGAGACACTTCCTCAAAGAACTCTGCAATTTGGTACTAATTATTACTAACTTATTATTGTAGAGAAACGGTGTTCAGTTGGTATATTTCCAATAAATGAAATGTAATTTGTGATCGCAACAATTAACGTAAATTTAACTAATACCTGTGAAAACTGTGAGACTTGCAATCCAATCACTACAACGTTTTCGCAAAATTGACCAATCATTGTACATGCATCCGGGAAAACCTTTCCTTCATGCTTGCAAGTAAAGTGGTATTCAGTTGGTTGTAATATGCAACTTCACCACTAGATGCCACTAAATCCTACACTCTGGTTCTTTAACAACAGTCAACATCAGTAAAGTATAATATATAATATATATATTTATACAACTTCCCATTTCAGTTAGATTCCTGCAACAAGTGATCAAATCATTGTAAACATGGAGCCAATTTCTTCTTTATGAGGATTTTTAAATCTTCATTTTCTCTACAAATCTAACATCTATGAAGACAAAAACCATGTTTCCTCTTACCAATAAAAATTGAATAATCTGCTTCTTTTTTTTTTCACCATTGTTTCCTTTTACGGAGTCCAAGTCCAAACTGCACAGCCAATGAGCAATAGTCGTCTCCACTCAAAGTACGTAATTTGAGGCTTGAAAATGGTACACCATAAACTATTGGGTTGGTTGCGAGAAATGTTTTGAGGAAGCTAAAAGCAAACATGACAGCTTCCATTAGGCCCATAATGAACGTTCCTTCATTTTGACTTCAGTCCAACAGATTTCATAATAACTGCTAAATCTTGGTAGTGCTAAACCAGTTCATGTCAGAGAACAAGACAATGTGAGTTGAAGGACAAATTTGCCTATCACTGAGCCATGCAGGTATTTGAATGCAGGAACAATTATGTAGATAAGCATATGTGGTCGATTTTAAAGGCAGAATATATGTGGGGTGTTGTATAAAGAACCCAATATCAATTACTCAATATTAAAATTGCATTGCTCAAATTGGCCTAACCTGATAATGAAGGCTGTGGATGCTAAATCAATCATCCAATGGTGGAATAGGGTAGCATGTGGCAGTGAACTCCATGAGCTAGCACTAGGTTCAGCAATGCCATGCTGCAGCATATAGTCTACTTCCTTACACAGAAGCTGATGCTTAACAGGATTAACTCTGTAAGGAGGTTGCTTAATGGGAGCAGCATCACCTTCATCATTGTCATCATGAAGGACATTGGTGTGTGTGGGCACATCAGAGAAAAGGGCAGGGTATTTGTAAATGACTTCAATGGTGTCAAAAACGGTTTGGGGGATCCAGGTAAGAACGATCGGCATCCAAACTGGCCAGGATTACAACATCAGTGTCCTTCTCACCTAAATAGATTGGAGTGTTCAACACAGCAACAGTCTTGACATTTGAAAGCACAGCCTGGTTCCTTTCAGTGTTCAACAATAAGGTTTCAACAGATTCACATCACATGAACATGTTTTACGATCTGGGATCTCAACCAAGGAGTTTTGTACTCACCACCCTGATGCTCAATGACAAATGGTCCATTATACTGAACCTGCAAAGCAGACCCCGGAAGTGGCAGAAGGACTCGGATGTTTTGCCTTTTTATTATACCACCCCTTCATCCTCCCTTGAGCTTCCTTCAACATTTGCTTGGCCAGTTCACATGCCTTGTTAACAAAATCTAAGAGGTTAGTAGAAGGAGGCTTGTTTTTCCGACCATTTTTCAGTTTTGAAGGGCCCCACAGTATGGCCAAAACACCAGCTCAGCTGGACTGAAACCAAGAGACTCTTGGGTTACTTCTCTAGCTGCAAAGATGAGTAAAGGGGTTCCCAATCTCTCTTAAAGTCTTTACAGTAGGGTAATGCATGGCATGGGCAACGACATGTAACCCCCATCAAAACCTTGAACAATAGCCAGGGGCCGACTGGGACAATAATTCAGGCCTGGAATTTGATACCATCCCAGGCCACCACCACCCGATTAATGCAAAACAACAAGAGTGGGTTAGGTTGGGCGCCTACTGATGTAAGAGTGTAAAATAATAAAGCAAAGGCTCCACATGCGCCCACACACAGCTTTTTCTGTTTCTTTCCCCTACAAAATAAATGTTTCTGTTGTGCTGCAATAACCTGTACTCAAATCACATAAACTGAAACGATGTTCCTGCTCTGACTCTTCACCACTGCCATGACAGCAGGAACTTGCAGCACTAGTGCTGCTGACCGTGCTGACACTGCTCCCTTCTCCACCGATGTAAAGAAAAATCCAAAAGCCACCCATCATTTCTCAGCTATTCAAATTCACTAATTGACAATTTTTATATGCATTTGCTATGTTCATATAACAACAAATACGTTCTTAATCTCAGTGGGATTTTACCTGGTTAAATAAAGATTAAATGAAACAATATAATACAAGGATTTCAATATTCATATAATTTATTATGTCGTGTCTATGTTAGGTAACCATATTATAAAATTTGCAATATCCTTTGTTACAACTTAAAACATTTGTTTTATTAAGTCAGTTTTAGTCCATCAGCTTCCACAAAGTGGAACAAACCTCCTCATGAAGCTGGTGGTGCTGGATAGACTCTGGTTGTGTGTCTGTTGTCACCACTAGTGTTTAATGTCTGACCGGCTCCCTTACTGACCAACAAACAACAGCCAGTGCTTTTAGCTTTTTAAGCCTCTCTCTCTCTCTCTGCTCCACCTTTCCTCTTGGGCTGTTGATCTCGCTCCATTTTTCAAGCATGTAGAACTACAGGTGAGGGAGGAGGGGGGCGGGGCGGGGGCCGGGGCGCAACTTGTTGTGTGTGTGTGTGTGTGTGTGTGTGTGTGTGTGTGTGCCTGCAGTGCTGTGACAGAGAGCCTCAGAAAAAGAGAGGAGGGGGTGTGTTTGTGCCCAACGTTGCTGCGCAGTCTGTGTGAGCTTCAGTGAGGCAGATACCCTAATGAGCCGCAGACGGATTGTTTGTCCGCCACTGACAATAGCATTAGAGCCCAAGGCAGACTTGTTAGTAAACTGGAGGAAATACTGGAGGATCAAATAGTGAAAAGCTCCAGTCTCTCTAGTTCTTAACAGGTGGCTTAGTTATAGAATCAGAAACAAGAGAGACAAAGCCATCCATAAGAAAAGACGAAGAGCAGGATGCTCTGTACAGTTATTAAGTCTACCAGCTCAATGGATTTTTGTTTCTTGTTCAAGACAGGGCAGTTAGCAAGAAGTTGACCAGGTTGCTATAGAAACAGGCCTTTTCACATGGAGAGCTTCCAGTGATAGACTTTCTGACAAAGGAGGCAAAGACAGTAAGTTACTTGGACTGGGAGCTCGAAGGACAGGGGGACTTTAAACACTACTAGCACAGAGGAGGTCAACTTCTTGACATGAAACAGAGGGACAGGAGTGAGTTTGTAGCGAGTTAATTTTTTGGGTTAATTTCAAAACTTGTTATTTGACAGTTTCCTTGAAATAACTTCTTTTTTTCTTTACAGTGTAATTGGTAATAAGGAATGTATTATTTTCTCTGGTTTCTTTTTTTTTAAACTTTGGTGTTTTGGCAGGTCTGGTTTATTGTTATCATTTAGGCAGCACTAAAAGAAACAGATTGTCTGAAACACACTGACAGATCAGATCAGAGTGTCTTAAACGTAAAAACAGAAGTTACAGTATATTCTTGATTGATACATCACTTGAACAGCTAAATAAGTTAAGTTTCTCTGTGCTTACCATAAATCGTACAAACAGGATTTTGTGCGGCACATCTAGTCTGAAAGCCAAATATACAGCTTACACTAGTGTGATGGGGAAAAACAGTGCACATTATTTGCATATTCATTCTTGATGTTTCAGTAGAGGAGGTAAATGCAATTACCTAAGCAAGAAGCTAACATGTCACAAAAGCCAATTCATAGGGTGTCCAAAGGGTGGCAGGGGTGGCACAAACAGTCACATATATTAATAAACAGTACATTATTGTGGCACATTAGTTAAGCATTAAGCATTGAATAGAAATTTCTAAAGGTCAATCAAAGATCAGTTCATTGTTTTGTTTCCAAGTCTTCAGACTTAATGAATTAAATAAAATAATTAATTGATAGTGTTTGGAAGTATTTGACACCAAACTGGGGAGACCAGGCATTCTTTAGGGGTGGCAGCTACCTCACCATTGCACCCCTCATTTTCTCAATAAAGGTTAAATTAGTAGTTAAAGAAAGCACTTTTTTTTTCAGTATTTCAATGTGATTGACCTATTCTGACCTGGGGCACAACAAAGCATACATTTTTTTACAATTCCAAGGACAATGAATTATGTTATTATAAGTAATTAATTTAATGTAAGCCTACATATTCCTCTCTTGACCGTCAAGCAGCTATTATAGTCTAACAATAGAGATTCTAAGTAACTGGAGACAAAACCTTTTTCTGTACTCCATGTAGAACATAAACATTGCTCAATGAAATCTTTTGAGAAATGTAAACATTATAGCGCCTTTTTTCAGAAAACCCACGACACCCCTGTTTACTATTTGTTTACATGCCAGTCTTGCCTGGTCTAATATGATGGATGCGTTGACGTATCCCAGCAACGGGCGAAGCGGCTGATGTGGCGTCTATGTATATATTTCTGTGCAAAGGACCAAACACCAGGATGCTAAAGATCTACTTTGCATGGCTGCTGCATGAATTTACATGGAAAAGCAAAATGACATGAAGATGAAGAGAAAGGGAGAGCGAGAGACTGACAGGGTGGGTGGGTGTCTTGTGACCCTGTGAATGTCATAGGTGGCATGATTACTCTGCATATCAGCTGTTGGTCTAGTCAGAGTCCATCTGAGCTGTGATTGGTCGGCCATGAATATTTCAGACTTCAGTACCTGAAATAACCCAAAGCTGCCCACCCTGCTGCTGTTGTCCAAGGTGAGTGCTGCTGTAGGAACAAGCCTGCCAAGGTAAGTAGAGCTAGGGCTAGGCAATGACACTGGTATGGCAAAGGAAGCACTTAAAGAACAATAATGGTGTTTTTAAACATTTTAGCTTACATTTCCTGCTGACTATTTTCCTAAGCACAGGTTAGGAATGATTGAAATGACTGTGTGTGCAGCACGGGTTGTTTCCGGTTCTGAACTCTGTAGGTGCGGATGGGTGAAGGTTTGCAAAACTGGACCTGTGCAAGACTCTGTCTACCACCCTCCAGTGTTGATTGAAATGAGAGACGTGTGGAGTTGTTAGATGGATTTGCCCTGAGCTTACAAGTAGGATCTCACACTTTAACTGGCATTCCATTGTGCTTTCTTTAGGGACTATTTCTTTGGTACAAAGTTCTTCCAGCAAAAACAGACTTTTGTGTGCGCTGCATTAAGAATTACTGTTCACCTCAGTTAGCATTTATGAGCTCTGATCAAATCAGCACTTTTTCATTCTTGTTCAGTGCTCAATTACAATGTGCATGTGACTGCAGGTATCTGGTGGAAAACATGAGGAGGGAAATCTGCATTCTAGTCCCCCTGCTGCTCCTTCTTCCTCCTGTGTGTGGGCAGGTTTCACGCCTTAGACCTAATGTTACTTTTCACAAATACCTGATGAACTGGACACAGGCACAGTTATACTGCAGGGAGAATCACACAGACCTGGTCACCATCAGAAATGAAACAGAGAATTTGGACAAATTCCATGGCTGGATCGGTTTATACCGAGAGAATACAAGCTCTGACTGGAAATGGTCCAGAGGAGATGAGATAGCCACCTACTTCCCCTGGAAAAATGGTAAGCAGAGCTATAATGTAACAGAGTAGGGAAGATCAATGCTCTCAGGCTTATGGTACAGTAACTTTAAGATGATTTTGTTCCTTGCATCTGATTAATTTGATCATACAATGTTAATATGTGTGCCGTTTTTCTTTTCTATACACAATAGATATTATATCATAAATTATTATTTTAATTTAGAAAAGTCAGACTTTATTTCACCGCTGTCCTCAGCCAGCCTTGTCTGCTAAAAATTACATTTATACAAGTAACAGGTCATTTGCCTCAGCGATCATGATTGTATTTTATTTGATTATGGCCCACAGAAAACACATCAGCACGCTGATTTCACTGCTTTTCTGCACAAAATGTGGCAGTGACAATTTTGGCAAGCAAGAATAGACTGGATTAGAGTTACTTGTATAGTTCTATATGCTTTATTTTTTTAATCTGGCTATAAAGGTGCAGTGTAACATTTAGGAGCATCTATTGTCAGGAATGGAATATAATGTTCCTAGGTATGTTTTCTTTAGTGTATTATCTCCTTAATATAGGAGTTGCTGTGTTTTTGTTTCCTTAGAATGAGCTGATTACCTACAGACATAGTCAACTAAGTGAAGTAGATATTTGTATTGTTAATTCAGTCCCCTCACTTCTCCTGCTTCTTACAGATCACCCAAAGGATGGTGAAAACTGTGCTTTTACAAAAGAGGATGGGAAACAATGGCTGGCCACTAAATGTGAGTCCCATAATCAATTCATGTGTTATGAGGAGAATCTGGTTCTGGTGAAGGAGAATAAGACGTGGGAGGATGCATTAATGCACTGCAGGACCCTGGAGGCAGTGGACCAAAGTAAGCCAGCCACTGATTACCAGAACCACCGCTATGACCTTGCCACCCTGCTCACTGTAGATGACCTCACCTTTGCACAAGAGACAGCACAAGAGGCTCCACATGAGGTAGGGCAGTTTTCTACAGTTTGTTTGTATTACTGAGCAACTCCTCTGTGTTTACAGCTCTGTGCTAATGTTGGTAGGTGTGGACGGGCCTCCGCTACCTGGCTGGTCAGTGGGTGTGGGTGGGTGGAGAACCAGGGCCACCCAAGAATATTAACAGCTGCCCGACTCAGAGGTTCTGTGGCATCCTGAGGAAGAACGGCAGCTTGGATATAAGGGACTGCATGCAGAAAAGGTTCTTCCTCTGTTACAAGAAGCCTTCCTCATAAATATTGTGTTCAAAAGAAGTCCTCTTCTTCCTCCCTGGCTCATGTTTCAATTCTGTCATTACTGAAATATTTCTCAACAAAGTCAGTCCTTTCTATTCACTGTAATGCGATAAGTTATATATACATTTTAAGTAACACAAACTCAACTTTTTAAGTTAAAAAAGATTCTTGATTTAATTTTATTAGTCATCTTAAGTGACACTAACTTAGTTTTGTAATTTACAGAAACATTCCTGATTAAGTACTTTCACTAGCTATTTTGTTTGACAGTACAAATCAGTGTCATTTGAAATGACTAAAATGACTGGTGTAATAAAGTTGTGTGTATGTATCTATTATTACTATATTCAACATTGTGCTTTTTATTTGCTTTGTAAGTCGAAGGTGCAAAGTTATTGTCACATAATATTCAATATCAAGTTAACGTTTTAACTTTCATGTTAAATGTCACTCAGCTCTACAGAGCCTTTTAGCTCATTGTTTTGGTCAGAAGTGTTTCCTGTTACAAAAAAAAAGTACATTAGCTGTGTGTTGTCTGTCTATCCATTATAATTAAAATGATAAAGAAACTAGTGAACCATCAGTGAGACATAAGCAGTGGTTACAGTCATTTGGCAGCACTGTATCCATTTCCTTTTTAATCCATGTAGTTTCCTGCTCCTATCTGGAAGCAGACCAGTTTAATCTCTGTGTGTGACGTCAGCAATAAAAGCACATTAAGCTGGAACTCTGTAGTCTGTTGGTTGCATTTTGTTAACTTTAAGCTATCCTCTCTGTTAAAAGAATGTAAGATAAACTCACACAGTCATCAAAGCTGAAAGAGTAGATCAGAATCTCTGAACGGTGTGTTCAGAAACTCTGATGTTAGGATGTTTTATGAATCTGTAAATGTTCCGTGGAAAAAAATATTAGAATGAAGCATGCTATTAGACATTCAACTTTCAAATTTTAATTGTGATCTTGTGAAATGTGATGTGCATGGATCCATTTATACAGACAGATTATCAACATTTGCTTGCCTGTTTGTCTACTGAACAATAAATCATTCATCATTCCAGAATTGTTTGAGTTCTTGGGGTTAAAAGTAAAAAAATAATTCTGGACATGTATGGTAACCCTTAACATGACCACCAGGTGGCACTAGGATGATTCAGCAAACCATCCATCAGTGGGATGAGACACTATTCCTGCTTCAGACTGCTGTGTGTTCCATGGAGAGTTTGTCACATACAGCTTTGAGACCCAGCTTCACTGTTTGGTCTGCAGGGATCAATAAAATCCACTCATATCACTGCAGAAAACCCTGAAATTAACTTTTAACCACTATATTATTTACCATGAGGAGAGGGAACGTGTGTGAATACTTGTTGCATGGTGGGAGCTGACCGTTTTAAAGAAGGAGGGCATATTGGGGAAATGACTAACAATCTGTTAACACTCCCATTTATAGCTCTGGTTATTGGCAACAATGAAGTGTACATCATTAATAGTCATATTGATGATTCTGTGTGACACATTACTCCCAAACAATGACTTTAAATATTTCAACATGAAATAGTATCAATAAATAGCTGCTATTTGTAACTCCAAGTTGCTTACTGCCATGGACAGATTCTGAGACAGCAGCAGACCCCTGGAACAGACATGTAAAAGGCCAACCACCCCTCCTACACAGGAACAAGATACCCAGACTGTAGTCAGTTGATGTTTCTTTGTAGTTGTTTTGTGTGTCCTTGTGGTCTTTTTGTACCTCTCTTAAGTTGTTATGCATCTCTTTTTGGTTATTTTACATCTATTTTAAGTTGTTTTGTGTCTTTTTGTAGTCATTTTAAGTCTCTTTGTAGTCATTTTGCTTTGACCTGACTGATGGGTATCACAGCATTCTGTATCTGAAAGGTTTTCAGCTGACCTCTAACTTGTTCCAAATGTATGTACATTCTTAATAACTGCTGTGAACTGTCCACCCAAGAACCAGCCAACTGAGACCCCTTGGTGAAATTTTTAATGTAACCCAGAACAAGAGATATAGCTCCTGCTGGTGTTATTCCAATTACATACTTAACTGTGTTTTGGTGCTTAAAACCTGAACAGGTTAGATTGCTCTTCGGTTGTATGTTCTCTCTTTAAAATGTATACAGTTGAGAATGGAAGACCAAATCTGTAGGCAAGATCTGTGTTGGTGAGTGCCTAATTCAAACCAAAAGGAGGTGGTTCTCCCAGTTTACTGCACAACAACTCCTAGTCATCTCTGCTATGGAGCTTGGTTCTGCTAGATATCTGTGTAGATCTATAGATCTTCCAAAAAAATGCCTGGTCAGACCGGGATAAACGCCGGGACCTCATACACACCTGTATTTCCTCCCTCCACTCACTCAACCCCATACCCGTCCTTCCCCTAAAAACAGGACACTTCCTATCACGGGGCACAAACACCAGCCTCTCTGTTACAGGGACACTGGAAGTAGAAGGGGCAGTAGGTGGCACAAAAGAGGTGGACGGTAAGGCACTAGAGCCAGCCTGTTCCTGTCGTAACCGCTCATTATCAGCCTTTAACTGTTTAATCAGATCTCTAAGTTCCTGTAACTCTTCCTCCATAGCTACAATAAAACTCAAACTACTACCTAGGCCTAATCTGCTATACCAAATCTCACCAAAACTGGCACGAAGGTCCACTGGAAACCACTGCTGCTTTGTCTCTTTAAATTCTCGCAGATGCCTACAAAAAAAACAACATTAGTACACCAGAGAAAGAAAACACAAGGAAAAAAATAAAACCCACAAGGAACACACGTCTTTGCCTGTTGGAAGAGTAGATCTGCCGACAACGCCAGATTGTGGCGGGGGTTGCAAAATGTGGAGCTCTCAATGGGAATCTTAGGTTGCACGACAACGCCACCTTGGGAATTGCACCCAAGGAATTATTTTACACTGATCAAAAACACAGGTTCGTTCCACTCGACAGGCAAGACACGTGATTCCCAGTTTACAAAAATACTTTACTTAATAAATATATCATTATAAAAAATAGCATTCATCCCAATAAATGAAAAAGGGAGCCTAATCAGGGGCTGAGGTCTACTGGTGGGGAAAGAGCAGGTGAAGGGGAAGGGGACTCTTAAATTAAATTAACGAAAAAGGGTTCACCCAGACACACGTGGCAGTCACACACTGTGGAATCACCAAATCCAAGGAAGCACAGCACACAAGAAGGCGGGACACCACCACCCACGTCACCAGCACCACCACCAGCCTGCAGCCACTGAGAAGGGAAAATAAAAGTTACAATGGAAGTAATTAACATAAAATATAAATAATATAATAAAAACAATATACAACATAAAGCAGGAAATAGTTAACCAATTAAGCTTACCAAGCTAGTTAATCAAAACAATAAAGTATAACAAAACAAGTAATACAAAACTAGGGATTAACTCCTCACCATCGTTCAGCTAAAATAAAAAGGGATAAACAGATTAAAAGCAGGCGCAATTGACTGCCGCATGACAGCCCTATGTCTATGCTGCTACATCAGCTACCCAGACACTCTCCCCCAAGCTGCAGACCAACAAGGAGTGACAGAGACTGTTTGGAATAGATTGATATCCCTTCAATTTCTGCCTTGCACAGCTTTAGAAGCTTCTATCTTTATTCATATTTAATTCCTTGATTTTTTGTGATTCTTATGCACCAAGGCAAATTCCTCGTATGTGTAAATTTACTTGGCAATAAACCCGATTCTAATTCGGATTCTGATACAGAGTGGGTTTGGACCATACTCCTGCCAGACCATAATGTGCCTTTCACATTATGCAAACTCTCAGTTCCACTGTCATGATGTGGAACCATTTGACAACCCTCAAATATGCCTTCTCAATTCACCAATGAATGTACATCTTGTTTAGACACAGATAGTAATTATTAGAAAAGAAATTGCAGGTAAGGATTGAAAAGAAAACTCCAGTACAGCCGAAACCATCAGGACTAATGAAGCTACAGATTTTCACCATTGACTACAGCAGCTGCCTGGGGTCTAGTAGTTGTAGTATATGGTCTTTACTGATAATGACTAATAAAGGGCCAATATGCTGCTAATATGCATGCTAAAAGGCAACTAGGTAATGGTGAATGTGTGTACCTTAATATACACTTTTTACCCAAATTTGTTTTGCAGTAAGATTAATTCATCCTCTAACTGACTCTAATCTTTTTGTTGCTTTACTGACATACTGTATATCATAAGTTGTCATGTTTTCACAATACACTCCACAAAAGCTAAAAGTAACAACACTACAGATTATATTATATTTTGTTAAAATTATTACTTTCTCTTGTTCAGTCAAAGTTTCTAGCCATTAATTATAATTGAAAAGAAGGGATCTTACAGCTGACTGTCATGGCTCTGCTCCCCTCCTCCTCCCTTTGCTCCTCCTCCTTCCCTGTGTGTCTGATGAGGGTGCGGCCTCCATTCTCCTCACCTGCTGTCTGCTGTCTCACCTGCTCTCAGTCATTCATCATGCCTCAGTCTTCAAGAACCCCGGTCTTCCTCCCAGTCATCGCCAGATTGTTCAGCCTATGTGGTGGTAACTCTCATGGCTCCCTTCAGTATTTAGTTAAGCAATTCAAGCTCTCTTGAGATTTTCCCTGTGCCTGTTCCCCAGCTAACCATTTCTCTCCCGTGCCCCAGGGTCCCGCAGGCCCCGCAGTTTGCTTCCTGTGTCTGCTCACCTGTGCCTCTGTGTCTCCGGTCTCTTTCACCATTTCACCCGCCCGTTCCTGCTGTGGCCGCCCCTCATCCCCCCGTGTGTGTGTGCGTGTGGAATAAAACCCCTTTAAACCTTCCAAACTGTCTGGGTGTCTGCTCCTGGGTCCAGTCCCAACACCAGCCGTGTCACTGACCACTTTATTACAAATTTTATCCTGGTTGTTTTTCTATTTGTCTTCCTTTTTTTAAAGTCTAAAATACTAATTTACTCCTTTTTGGATAGCACTTTAATAGCATTTTAATACCATGTCAAGCTTGAAATGTAGAATATCCAGTAAAGGTGAGCTTTTTTTGTCACAGAAACATAATAACAAATCATGTTTCACTAAAGCTGAGATTTCATATTTTGTTACAAAAACAAGTTGTTTTTTATAGCCCCTCTCAGTCTGAAGGCAGGAGGCTGACACTTTTTGTTGCCATGCATTCGAGGAGTAACACCATGCTCCTTATAATGCTTAATAAGAGCATCTAGCTTGACCTGGCCAATGGCATGGAGATATTTAAACGTATCCCTGCATATTTTCTCCCCATGGTGAAAGAAATCAGTTCTTTGGGACTTCCGAACTGTCTGTTCTTTTTTATGGGTGCGGGATGTTAGCTGAGAAAGATGCATTCCACACGAGAGTTTAGCTAAAACGGCAATATCTAGCTCTTCCCTTGTCATTTCCAGGAAACAGTGGCGAATCATCTGCAGCTCCTCTTGCATGAAACGTGTTGAACATGGATGACCATTGTTGTATTTGCATGCACATACAAACTCTTGCACATCATCACCATTATCTTCTTGAAGTGGAACTGGTGGTAGTATCTCTGCTACATCTTCGATAATGGATATGGGATGGTCATCATCTGAAATGAGGAAGAATGAATAACTGTAAGACATATGTATTATATAAAAAAGGATAAACTACATTATTACTAATAATCAACATTGACAATCCATCACACAAGTATTTCACCACTGCAATATGTCTATGCCAATAAGACATAGGCTACTACTATAGTAGTACTACTATTATTACTCAAAATCATCATCATGATCATCATCATCATCATGATTAGATTATGTTGTTTGACAAGGTGTGACCAAAACGTTAACATTATGTTAAGGTGTAGCCTACTATTAAAAAAAATGAACATGTTACGTGCAGGCTTGCACAGCACGCTGACAAGAAGCAATCGGATCTGGCTCAATCCAACATCTCTCTCCCAAAATAAGATTTATATGTCTTACGTTTAAATTGCAAAATATGTCACAGAGTGAAGAAACCGTCTTCACCATCTGTAATGTAAGGCTATTACAGCCTTGAATGTCACTAGCATGGAGCAATCATGACTAGCATGGAGCAATCATGACATTTAAGCATGGAGCAATCATGACATTTAATGTATAAAACTAGTGAATTTCACTTTTCACATTTCACATTTTCAGGAATTATAGACAAGATGTTATATAATAATAATTGAATGAAAACCCAATTTTGCCAAAGAAATGACAATCGACCTATTTTTACTATTTCCTCGAGACGTACCAGCGCGACATCCGACGGGTTTTCCCAGATCGCATCACATATTAATTTCAAACGATACATTTTCATGTAAAGATACTAACTGAGATTTTTATTGTTAATTCCACAGATTTCGTTAATGTTATATTTACCATGAGGGGGTGTTGAACAGCGTGTGTAAATGGGTTGTTAAATTTCCTGCTCCAGCCAGCAGAGGCGCTGCCGAATATGGACCTTAACACACACACACACACACACACACACACACACACACACCTTTAAGTCATGAAAAGTTATGAAAAGTTCACCAGAGGGCATGACACATCATTTTAGCTTGATTTAAAGCATATCCAACAGGGGACAAAAAATGTCCTATTTGTGTGTCTGTGATGACATTTCAGTCCACTGTTAGATACACACACACACACACACACACACACACACACACATAGAAAGACACATGTGTCAGAGAACAAAAACAAGGGAGTTGCATGATAACATTTGATTACCAAATAAAATCTTTTTGCCTATCACTGAGCCATGCAGGTATTTGAATGCAGGTGTGATTCTGTAGTCAGGGTGGTAGATTTTAAAGACAGAATATGTGTGGGATGTCAACACGTTCATTCCCAACGCGTCAAAAACTGCAGCCTGGTCAGTGGCCCTACACAGTGACGCTCTAAGTACCCTTCTAGCGTCACTTTTGTACGCGCAGGGATGTTTGATTGATGTGAGAACGTGGCACTGTCAAGTTAGCAACAGCACATTTACCCACGTCCGGATGGACTGAATTAGGAAAATAAATAAGCAACGTCCGGTTACACTTTCAAAATAAAGCCAGAAGAGAATCGTTTCATATTTTATGAACAATGGTAATACTACCACTAAAGACACTAGTAATTTCTTCCTATTTTATAAATACAAATCATGTTCCAACATTATTATTTATCAAATTAGCAACAACACATATAGCTCCTCCAGTGACAGGCATGAGGCAAGCGGTCTTGATTTAAATACAGGGCTTTACTGCTGGTCAATCCGTGAGAATTGGGTAAAAGAAAGAAAAAATGAATTAACAAAAAATAATGCTGTATGTGTTAAGTGTTGTAATTTGATGGCGCCCTTACTCCCTGTATTACGGTAGACTCATATGCTGTACTGCTGTATAACATTATTATACAAGACATGACGTCACCATGTTCCCAGTGAGCGCCAGTTGTTGTTCTGTGTGAGCCATGCTGATGAGATAACAACACATCAGTCTGCACTTTATTGTTAAATAAATATGCCAAGAGGCTAAAGATGATTCGAGTATGTTCTGCTTATCCTCCATACGCAGTAGAGGACTGCACACTCCAATAAAAACTCTTAACAGTATGCACGTCTCATACCATACATCTTGTGCTATAACCAAGGATATATACAGCCAGAAACTTTACAGTTTGATTGAATAAACCGAAAATGACACATGGAAACACAATAATCAATTACACCTTCACAGCAGATTAACAGCCAACAAACCTCATTGCTGCTTTTATCACGAAGAGTACGACAGTTAACTTATGTAATTATGACAACAACAGTAGAAACGGCATTTTCCTTCGCGGGAGTTTTCAAAGTATTACCCGAGCGCTAAAAGGCTCTATGTTTACAGCTAGACAAATTATTAATTCTGTCTTGCTGTACAGCTACCTGTAGACGGATCTGTGAACCTAGACACTACATTTATTTGAGTATTCTGTTAACTACACGTGGGTTACAGACATAATTTTGCTTTGACTGCGCTGCCGAGCTTCAACCTGGAGGGGTGGGACTTAATTCCCTCTCCCAATCAGATGTCTGTATTGACTGATACAGCCAATAAGAACCGAGGCTAAGCAACCATACTTTGACTGACACATTTTATAGCGAACAGAAAGTAAGAATGAGAATAAAATGAAACTGATAGAGATAAACTATCTACTGGGTTACAGAACAATGTATGCTCTCTCACTCTCATTAGGCTATTGCTTATCAAAGGATCTAAAATAAGTGAGCTGATCAATGCAAATCACATAAACACAAAGACAAAGTCTTTATGCCCAACTATTTCCCATTTTTCATCATAACATTTTTGTCTATTTATCTCTGTTTAATATTTAAAAAGAGTATCCAGTTGATTTCAACTGTGCTATTGTCTAATGTCTGAAGGTTTAGTTTCAGGAGAAAACATTTGGAGAACTGCTTCTCATGCTTGACTTTGAACATCATTGACAACCTTCTCCATAGACTATTGTTTTCACAGTGCTTTCAGAAAGACCGAGTGTGCAACAACTGATCCACACATTCTATCAATTATATTCTATGTGATAACTGGGGGAACCTGAAACATGGACGCAGAAGTCATTGGCTGATCGCTTGAAAATTACATCTTAAAAAATGTACTTGTGCAGCACCCTCCTGGTTAGTATTCAGCTGCTCAGCATGGTGATGTCTGTGTACAGTTAAGATGCTTTTTAACTGTGCTCTGACATTTGTGAACTTGTGGCATTTTAATGCTGCTGCAGTAGTACTGCTCTAAGTTCCTTGACTTGTGGGCTTTCCTTTGCGTTTCCAACATCGGTCGGTCGTTGTACACCGCTGTTTGAACGAAAGTGTAGAAACTGGACAGAGCTTCATCATAAGACAGGCTGAAGACATAGTGAGCTTTAAACAGCTCAAACTCAACTTTTTAAGTTAAAAAAGATTCTGGACACTAACTTAGTTTTGTAATTTACAGAAACATTCCTGATTTAGTACTTTTACTAGCTATTTTGTTTGACAGTACAAATCAGTGTCATTTGAAATGACTAAAATGACTGGTGTAATAAAGTTGTGTGTATGTATCTATTATTACTATATTCAACATTGTGCTTTTTATTTGCTTTGTAAGTCGAAGATGCAAAGTTATTGTCACATAATATTCAATATCAAGTTAACGTTTTAACTTTCATGTTAAATGTCACTGGAATTAAGCACAAAAATATGGTTCTATCAAAGATGGTGATAGGTTTGTCAAAGATACAGACAGTATGCAGAAGATTGCAGACTGGATTCTTCCTCTTGATATGATTATGATGAATATCAGCCTACGCTACAGTTTCTCTCAGCTCTACAGAGCCTTTTAGCTCATTGTTTTGGTCAGAAGTGTTTCCTTCTGGGATCTCAACCAAGGAGTTATACTCACCACCCTGATGCTCAATGACAAATGGTCCATTATACTGAACCTGCAAAGCAGACCCCGGAAGTGGCAGAAGGACTCGGATGTTTTGCCTTTTTATTATACCACCCCTTCATCCTCCCTTGAGCTTCCTTCAACATTTGCTTGGCCAGTTCACATGCCTTGTTAACAAAATCTAAGAGGTTAGTAGAAGGAGGCTTGTTTTTCCGACCATTTTTCCTTCAACAGTTTTGAAGGGCCCCACAGTATGGCCAAACACCAGCTCAGCTGGACTGAAACCAAGAGACTCTTGGGTTACTTCTCTAGCTGCAAAGATGAGTAAAGGGGTTCCTTTATCCCAATCTCTCTTAAACTCTTTACAGTAGGGTAATGCATGGGCAACGACATGTAACCCCCATCAAAACCTTGAACAATAGCCAGGGGCGGACTGGGACAATAATTCAGGCCTGGAATTTGATACCATCCCAGGCCACCACCACCCAATTAATGCAAAACAACAAGAGTGAGTTAGGTTGGGCGCCTACTGATGTAAGAGTGTAAAATAATAAAGCAAAGGCTCCATATAGTCTAACAACAGAGATTCTAAGAAACTGGAGACAAAACCTTTTTCTGTACTCCATGTAGAACATAAACATTGCTCAATGAAATCTTTTGAGAAATGTAAACATTATAGCGCCTTTTTTCAGAAAACCCACGACACCCCTGTTTACTATTTGTTTACATGCCAGTCTTGCCTGAGGGGTATTGCACAAAACCAGGATAAGGGATTAACCCGGGATATGTTGGTTATCCTGGCTTAATTTAGCCTCAAGTCGGTTGCATGAAAGCAGGTTAAACTTATCCCGGTCAAGTTACTATGGTGATTTATTCTCTGCAGCTAGCCTGCTCCAGACCAGGCTAACAGCCAGGCTAAGATTAATCCTAGTGATTCACCTGTATTTCCACCGTCAATCCTGTGAGGAATTAATGTGTTTTACAGCATGTCCATGGTCTTTCTAAGTATGTTGCATCATTTTAATTATCCTGCATTAAAATATTACATATATATTGTAATTTCTTATTTCATTTAAATCTGTTGGCTGTTTGTAATTGCAACAGTCTTTTTATATTGATTCAAGTGGTAGTATTATTACTCAGGACAAGTGTTATATTGCTATGCTAATGAAGACAGCTCGTCAAACTGCATAAATATGTGTTTATTGCAGTAATTGAGATTACAAAACACAGCTGATGAAGTTGCAAAGGTGTTTTCAATGAAATCTGTGACAAGGGCAATATAGTATATATATTATGGCATACCGTTTAAGAGATTAATCTTTGAATATATAAAATGAATCTTTGAATTTATGGAATGAAACTTGACTGGTCATCAAGGCACTGCTGCCATCTTGTAGAAGTGAGAATGAGTCAGTCAGGAACCTTGTGGCAGCAATACTGAGCAATGAGGACATTATTAACTCATTGGCAAGTGCTTGTATGGGCCAAAATCCTTCCCATAGTACCCGTGCCCAATACCGTTCTCCTGACGAAGAAGTTCACTCCCTTTTTAATGGTGGCAGGCCGACTACAACAGGCCTCAGGCTAAATCCTGACAGAAAAAGCAAAAAAGTTTTCCAGTTTAAGAAAGTATTGTAATATTTCAACTGATGCCATTTTGTAAAACCAGCTAATTCAGAAGGCTATCACTTTGATGAAAAGGATACAACTAGGTTTTGAATTTCATTCAGTATTCTCACATTTTTATCAGTATATCCAAGATTCATTCCATATATTCAAAGCTTCATTCCCTAAACGGCATGTCATAATATATATATATATATATATATATATATATATATATATTATTCACACCTGTTCCCTCTTCATAATGGCTTGCCCTTTCTTGGAGGATGTATTGGATGAGGAAGCCCTAATCCTCAGACGAGCATTTAGTCATGAAAGAGTCTTCTGGGACAGGTCAGACCCATTGGCCGTTGGAGATAACTATCTCATTGAGAGATACAGATTCTCAGGTGATGGACTGAGATATTTATGTAGCCTGCTGGGTCCAAAAATACAGCACCAGACGGCAGGAAGCCATGCTCTCACTGTACCACAGATGGTCTGTGTTACATTGAGATGTTTTGCAAGTGGGAGCTTCCTTTATTCTGTTGGGGATGCAGAGAACCTCAATAAAGGAACCATTTGCTGCACATATCCTGGCTTGGTGGGCCGCCCCCTGTGCCAGTTCTATGGGCTTTTTTTTTAACTGCTACAATCATACAGACATTCAACATATCAGCAGACACCTAATCTATTCACCTCATTTGTTCACTGTTATCTACTTTATAGTCATTTACCAGCCTGCAAAATGTTCTTGTATTTAACTTTAACTTGCTGCCAGGTCCTTTTATGGCCAGACAAGTTTGTTCTTTATGAAGGATAGAAGGATAAAATAGATAAAAATAGATTAAATGACACACATTGTGGATAATTGTTTGCACTTAATCATACTTTACATTTTCTGAGCAACATGAACCTCTACTTGCCACATTTAAAGCAAAGTGTACAACAGTTGATTAGTGGACTTAAAGTAACTCCTTTAGTCCTTTAATTGTAGCCTAATGATGACAGTTCCAGTGGAGCACTGTTTATTCATTGTACAGTTTTGGACTACTTAAGCATTAAGCCGGTCCGCTATTGTCTGCCAGGCTTTCTCTCTTTCTTTAATTATGGTATTGGTATTGCCTTTTTTCTTATATCTTCCACCTCTTCATAGAACTCCATCAGGAGCTGTTGTTCAGCGGCCGTGAAATATGAAGCGCGGCTCTTATCCATGTTCCCATCCGTGATTCTGTGAGCGATCGTGAGGTCTATTTCAGTATGCCGTGAACACAAACTTATCCCGACTATCTACACCTGGCTTAACATAGCCGCACCTTTTCATCCTGGCTCGGCAAACGTGCAACCAATAAAGCCAGGATGCGCCGAGCAGGCTAGGTCAAGCCGCGCTCCCTCAGTTATCCTGGATTTCTTTATTCTACTTTTGTGCAATACCCCTCTGGTCTAATATGATGGATGCGTTGACGTATCCCAGCAACGGGCCGAAGCGGCTGATGTGGCGTCTATGTATATATTTCTGTGCAAAGGACCAAACACCAGGATGCTAAAGATCTACTTTGCATGGCTGCTGCAGGAATTTACATGGAAAAGCAAAATGACATGAAGATGAAGAGAAAGGGAGAGCGAGAGACTGACAGGGTGGGTGGGTGTCTTGTGACCTTGTGAATGTCATAGGTGGCATGATTACTCTGCATATCAGCTGTTGGTCTAGTCAGAGTCTATCTGAGCTGTGATTGGTTGGCCATGAATATTTCAGACTTCAGTACCTGAAATAACCCAAAGCTGCCCACCCTGCTGCTGTTGTCCAAGGTGAGTGCTGCTGTAGGAACAAGGCTGCCAAGGTAAGTAGAGCTAGGGCTAGGCAATGACACTGGTATGGCAAAGGAAGCACTTAAAGAACAATAATGGTGTTTTTAAACATTTTAGCTTACATTTCCTGCTGACTATTTTCCTAAGCACAGGTTAGGAATGATTGAAATGACTGTGTGTGCAGCATGGGTTGTTTCCGGTTCCGAACTCTGTAGGTGCGGACGGGTGAAGGTTTGCAAAACTGGACCCGTGCAAGACTCTGTCTACCACCCTCCAGTGTTGATTGAAATGAGAGACGTGTGGAGTTGTTAGATGGATTTGCCCTGAGCTTACAAGTAGGATCTCACACTTTAACTGGCATTCCATTGTGCTTTCTTTAGGGACTATTTCTTTGGTACAAAGTTCTTCCAGCAAAAACAGACTTTTGTGTGCGCTGCATTAAGAATTACTGTTCACCTCAGTTAGCATTTATGAGCTCTGATCAAATCAGCACTTTTTCATTCTTGTTCAGTGCTCAATTACAATGTGCATGTGACTGCAGGTATCTGGTGGAAAACATGAGGAGGGAAATCTGCATTCTAGTCCCCCTGCTGCTCCTTCTTCCTCCTGTGTGTGGGCAGGTTTCACGCCTTAGACCTAATGTTACTTTTCACAAATACCTGATGAACTGGACACAGGCACAGTTATACTGCAGGGAGAATCACACAGACCTGGTCAGCATCAGAAATGAAACAGAGAATTTGGACAAATTCCATGGCTGGATCGGTTTATACCGAGAGAATACAAGCTCTGACTGGAAATGGTCCAGAGGAGATGAGATAGCCACCTACTTCCCCTGGAAAAATGGTAAGCAGAGCTATAATGTAACAGAGTAGGGAAGATCAATGCTCTCAGGCTTATGGTACAGTAACTTTAAGATGATTTTGTTCCTTGCATCTGATTAATTTGATCATACAATGTTAATATGTGTGCCGTTTTTCTTTTCTATACACAATAGATATTATATCATAAATTATTATTTTAATTTAGAAAAGTCAGACTTTATTTCACTGTTGTCCTCAGCCAGCCTCGTCTGCTAAAAATTACATTTATACAAGTAACAGGTCATTTGCCTCAGCGATCATGATTGTATTTTATTTGATTATGGCCCACAGAAAACACATCAGCACGCTGTCAACTTATTTCACTGCTTTTCTGCACAAAATGTGGCAGTGACAATTTTGGCAAGCAAGAATAGACTGGATTAGAGTTACTTGTATAGTTCTATATGCTTTGTTTTTTTAATCTGGCTATAAAGGTGCAGTGTAACATTTAGGAGCATCTATTGTCAGGAATGGAATATAATGTTCCTAGGTATGTTTTCTTTAGTGTATTATCTCCTTAATATAGGAGTTGCTGTGTTTTTGTTTCCTTAGGATGAGCTGATTACCTACAGACATAGTCAACTAAGTGAAGTAGATATTTGTATTGTTAATTCAGTCCCCTCACTTCTCCTGCTTCTTACAGATCACCCAAAGGATGGTGAAAACTGTGCTTTTACAAAAGAGGATGGGAAACAATGGCTGGCCACTAAATGTGAGTCCCATAATCAATTCATGTGTTATGAGGAGAATCTGGTTCTGGTGAAGGAGAATAAGACGTGGGAGGATGCATTAATGCACTGCAGGACCCTGGAGGCAGTGGACCAAAGTAAGCCAGCCACTGATTACCAGAACCACCGCTATGACCTCGCCACCCTGCTCACTGTAGATGACCTCACCTTTGCACAAGAGACAGCACAAGAGGCTCCACATGAGGTAGGGCAGTTTTCTACAGTTTGTTTGTATTACTGAGCAACTCCTCTGTGTTTACATCTCTGTGCTAATGTTGGTAGGTGTGGACGGGCCTCCGCTACCTGGCTGGTCAGTGGGTGTGGGTGGGTGGAGAACCAGGGCCACCCAAGAATATTAACAGCTGCCCGACTCAGAGGTTCTGTGGCATCCTGAGGAAGAACGGCAGCTTGGATATAAGGGACTGCATGCAGAAAAGGTTCTTCCTCTGTTACAAGAAGCCTTCCTCATAAATATTGTGTTCAAAAGAAGTCCTCTTCTTCCTCCCTGGCTCATGTTTCAATTCTGTCATTACTGAAATATTTCTCAACAAAGTCAGTCCTTTCTATTCACTGTAATGCGATAAGTTATATATACATTTTAAGTAACACAAACTCAACTTTTTAAGTTAAAAAAGATTCTTGATTTAATTTTATTAGTCATCTTAAGTGACACTAACTTAGTTTTGTAATTTACAGAAACATTCCTGATTAAGTACTTTCACTAGCTATTTTGTTTGACAGTACAAATCAGTGTCATTTGAAATGACTAAAATGACTGGTGTAATAAAGTTGTGTGTATGTATCTATTATTACTATATTCAACATTGTGCTTTTTATTTGCTTTGTAAGTCGAAGGTGCAAAGTTATTGTCACATAATATTCAATATCAAGTTAACGTTTTAACTTTCATGTTAAATGTCACTCAGCTCTACAGAGCCTTTTAGCTCATTGTTTTGGTCAGAAGTGTTTCCTGTTACAAAAAAAAGTACATTAGCTGTGTGTTGTCTGTCTATCCATTATAATTAAGATGATAAAGAAACTAGTGAACCATCAGTGAGACATAAGCAGTGGTTACAGTCATTTGGCAGCACTGTATCCATTTCCTTTTTAATCCATGTAGTTTCCTGCTCCTATCTGGAAGCAGACCAGTTTAATCTCTCTGTGTGACGTCAGCAATAAAAGCACATTAAGCTGGAACTCTGTAGTCTGTTGGTTGCATTTTGTTAACTTTAAGCTATCCTCTCTGTTAAAACAATGTAAGATAAACTCACACAGTCATCAAAGCTGAAAGAGTAGATCAGAATCTCTGAACGGTGTGTTCAGAAACTCTGATGTTAGGATGTTTTATGAATCTGTAAATGTTCCGTGGAAAAAAATATTAGAATGAAGCATGCTATTAGACATTCAACTTTCAAATTTTAATTGTGATCTTGTGAAATGTGATGTGCATGGATCCATTTATACAGACAGATTATCAACATTTGCTTGCCTGTTTGTCTACTGAACAATAAATCATTCATCATTCCAGAATTGTTTGAGTTCTTGGGGTTAAAAGTAAAAAAATAATTCTGGACATGTATGGTAACCCTTAACATGACCACCAGGTGGCACTAGGATGATTCAGCAAACCATCCATCAGTGGGATGAGACACTATTCCTGCTTCAGACTGCTGTGTGTTCCATGGAGAGTTTGTCACATACAGCTTTGAGACCCAGCTTCCCTGTTTGGTCTGCAGGGATCAATAAAATCCACTCATATCACTGCAGAAAACCCTGAAATTAACTTTTAACCACTATATTATTTACCATGAGGAGAGGGAACGTGTGTGAATACTTGTTGCATGGTGGGAGCTGACTGTTTTAAAGAAGGAGGGCATATTGGGGAAATGACTAACAATCTGTTAACACTCCCATTTATAGCTCTGGTTATTGGCAACAATGAAGTGTACATCATTAATAGTCATATTGATGATTCTGTGTGACACATTACTCCCAAACAATGACTTTAAATATTTCAACATGAAATAGTATCAATAAATAGCTGCTATTTGTAACTCCAAGTTGCTTACTGCCATGGACAGATTCTGAGACAGCAGCAGACCCCT